>NC_136363.1:3255000-3352500 GCF_037039965.1 Doryrhamphus excisus
ACGTGAACATGAGTGAACAAACTGACTCGACACGGCTGAAATGAGTTCTTTTGACCCGTTCATTCATGACCGACACACCACTAGTCATCACGTGTTGTTCCGCTGTTGATTCCGAACGAACGTGAACATGAGTGAAGAGACTGACTCGACACGGCTGGAATGAGTTCTTTTGACCCGTTCGTTCATGACCGACTGTTACACTGTTGAGTCGGTACGAACGTGTACATGAGTGAACGGACTGACTCAACGCAGCTGGAATGAGTTCTTTTGACCCGTTCGTTCATGACCGACTCTTGCGCTGTTGAGACAGTACAAAAGTAAACATGAGCGAAAGGACTGACTCGACACGGCTGAAATGAGTTATTTTGACCTGTTCGTTCATGACCGACTGTTGTGCTAATGAGTCGGTACAAATGTGAACATGAGCGAACGGACTGACTTGACCCGTTCGTTCATGACCGACACACCACTAGTCATCACGTGTTGTTACGATGTTGAGTCGGAAGGAACGTGAACATGAGCGAACTGACTGACTCGACCCGTTCGTTCATGACCGACACACCACTCGTCATCACGTGTTGTTACGATGTTGAGTCGGAAGGAACGTGAACATGAGCGAACTGACTGACTCGACCCGTTCGTTCATGACCGACTGTTGTGCTAATGAGTCGGTACAAATGTGAACATGAGCGAACGGACTGACTCGACCCGTTCGTTCATGACCGACACACCACTCGTCATCACGTGTTGTTACGATGTTGAGTCGGAAGGAACGTGAACATGAGCGAACTGACTGACTCGACCCGTTCGTTCATGACCGACACACCACTCGTCATCACGTGTTGTTACGATGTTGAGTCGGTACAAACGTGAACATGAGTGAACGAACTGACTCGAAACAGCTGACCGGGTCTATACACAGGGGGAAATCACAGGCTCACGACCAATTTAACCGAAATGAACGACTCTTTTCCTACTCCTACTCTTCCATAGGTGGTTTAAGCAGAAATGGTTCTTCTCATGTTGTATTGATTTGTTTATTAAACTCTTCCTCAACTCATCTCGTTTTCCATCTATTCTGACGCCAGCAACGTATAAGCAAAAGGTGCAAATATGAATATCAATAACACTCACCATGTGCTCCACGTATTCCCTTCCCGCCTGAATCACATCTAAAGCCCTCTTCTTCTGTTCTGGATCCTGTAGGAGTTTGTATGCCTTGTCCACAGCTGGAACGGAAACAAAAAGAACATTTTTTAAAACGGAGTATCAACTTTAGCCGACAGCCGATTCACTCTGCTAATGGAGGACCTTCAAAAGCTTGCTGTGCTCGGTCTGCATCATCCTGGTTTTTGTCTGGGTGGACCAAAATGGATAACTGGAGGAGAGGAGGAAGATGTCATCAGAAATATCACATTTGTTAAAGACTAAATATGGATTTCCTTTTTTTTTTATTAATTTATTGAGCATAATTATAATAACAGGCAAAAAAAATATTCCCTTATCTTTGTTTTTACTTTCAAAAACTAAAACTTATTGAGGAAAGAGACGAGAACTGAAAAACACCGCATCATGCTAGTATCCATTTCCCATTCATACTATCGATATTAGTATCGATCCACCCACAGCACTTACCGCTCTGAATCTTTTCTTTAAGTCAATATCTGTTGCATCTGGGTCAACTTGCAGCACCTAAACTTGTAAATAACAACATATAGGTTAATTTGGAACATATTATTAAATAATAAGACTTTTTATTAAAGTGCCAGTTTACCTCGAAGGGGTTGAGATTAAAGTAGGATGAGCCAGGCCTGAGCAGTCGATCTATTTGCTGCTTAGAGGTTAAGACCGAGTCTCTTTTCTCGATCTGCTTCACCTGTCATACACATTTTAGATAATAAAGATATTAAAATGAAACAGAGAGTCATTTTTTTGGTGAAACATCGACGCTAAATGGTAGGGTCTTGGTGAAAATACGCCATTTTTGCCGTCAACACTGTGCAATATGATGTCATCGATCAAACGTGGAAATAGTGCTACTTTCTCGTACAGCCCGGACAACAAGGCAGCTGTAAGAAACACAAAACTAAGTACTATGCCTTAGTCGTTAGTGTGGAAATGAAGGAAAATGACAAAACTAGCCGCTAGAGAAACATTTGCGATGCTAGCTAGCTTGTTGTTAGCTGCTACTCATGTCTTTGCGAGGCCTCGCAACCAAAAATAAAACAACTAAATATAACCTGTAAACGTTAAAGTACATAATTACATTACACGAATCTATCTCGCCATACCTCCGTGTAAAAGTTTTGAAATAATTCATCAGATCCAGTCTGAGAACTCTCGCCACTGTGCGCCGCCATCTTAATACACATTTAAGTGTGACGTAGCGCGTCACGTGATCACACAGTTACAGCCATATTTAGCTTTCTGTTATGTACGTTGGATTTGGTCGCAAATCGAAACACAATTCACCACCTTTACGCGCACTAAAATAGCCGGTTTCCCAAAATTGTCCGCGACATCAATTCTGTCACTTTTTTATTGCTCACTATCCTTACAAAGCGTGTTGGTTAAATTATATGTGGCTGCGAAACGCTAGGGGGCGCTTCCGGCTCTTTTAGCTATGCAGTATGCCGTAGAGGAAGACAATGCTACATGCCAGTCATGTTGTGATTGATCACAATTCCATATGAAATCCGCAAAAGCATATCTAAGTTTATTAACCAAAAAGAGACAATGGCGTTGACAATTTTACCACATGTAATCCGCCGATAAAAACAATAACTCAAGATCAACTACAAGAGATCGAGTTCACTGTCATCTTCAACTAACTAAGCTAACTATTTAAATGTCACCTATATATTAGTAATGTTCATAAACGTTTTCCTGCATTTATTTTTGACCAAAGAACCAATCATACACTTCAAGTACTTCAATAAGTGTGTTTAGCTTCTCGGTGCGCTAATAGTAATAGTGTACCGCTGTCCCAAATCGATTACTGTCGTAGCTTACTTACCGGAAATGACGTATTTTCTACTTTTCCACCCGCCACGGGAGCCAAGATGGCGACTATTAGGGTCCAACAATGCACACTTAACAGTGTGTTTCAGTGCAACATCCGGGTACTGGTTGCTTGCTTTCATTTTTGCGGTATTCTCAGTAGGAGAACGCCCTTATGCACTCTATGGAGATTTGTATTACTGTTTTACATAAAAATAAACAAAAATATTGAGTCTGAGTACAAAAGTGTGTAATTTAGTTCTTATCAGCAACAGATTTACAGTATGTAAATGTTAAAGTGACTGAAAAAGTACAAACAGAAATGCTAATAAAAGATGTAATTGACATTTTTTACAGTGTATGTACAGTGTACGCCTGAATGAAAGGTAATAAATAAATAAATAAATAAGTAAATAAAATATAAATAAAAAAGGTAAAAAATATATATAAATAAAAAATATAAAAATAATATATAAAAAATATTTTAAAAAAATATGTACTGTGTATAATACAATTACAGACAAAATAATATATACACAAAACATTGTTTTTCCTAAATATATGTTATCTCATGAGATGATTGCACTTGATGATATTTGGGGATATTTGAGGGGAGTGACAAAAAAAAGCTGCTTGAATTGAGCTGGTCGTCATCACACACACCATCTGCTTCCTTATGGTTCTGTGTTGGGTTAAAAAAAAAAGAAAGACAAAAATACCACAATTCAGATTAGTCAACAAATACCTACTTTTTATCCCCCACATGACAAGAAAAGACTAACTTACTGCCATGACGTATTCCTTACTTGCGTACTTCCTTTAGTTGTGTAGTCATGTTGTGGATTATGAAGGATTTGTTGCATCTTGAGGAGATTCCGATCTACACAGGAAGGAAAAAGCATATTTACTAGTTTCGCTCGACACTTTCAGCTGCAAAGATGGAACATCTTACCTGTAAGTCTTCCCCCTGCTTGTGTAAAAAGGTTTTATGTGGCTCCGAGCGGCAGTACTGCTGCTACTGGTGACAAGAATCAACAAAGATAAAAACACAATATCTGATATTAGAAGCACTCCCAAGAAGCAATGGATGCCATTAGATTGAAGCATGTACAACAACAACAACAACAACAAAAAAGAGCGAGAGAGAACAGACGGTATCTGTAAAGCATGTGCAAACCTTCTGGCTCCGTATGTTGGTAACTTACCTGTGAAATTTACCCGAAGGATCTTCAAATCACCAGTGTGTGCCACCGCCATTGTTTCCGACATGAGCCAATTTCATCCCCAATCATTCCATTCACTTCACATTGAGTGACAGTGAATGCAGCACCTTGCGAAGCAGAGGTGTCCAAAGTGCAGCCAGGGTAAAAATAAAATAACGTCATTAAGTTTCATTATTAACACTTTTCGAACACTTTTTTTTTGTGTATTTTTCTATTTTGTCCTGCGTCCTGATTGGCTTAAAGGACTGTAGTCCATTGTCCATCAATCTCCTCCGGGCCTTCCTGAGCAGTACCGAATGCAGTTCTGTTAGCAAGTTTTATCCCCGTCAACACCAAACATCCACGAAACGTTCTGGTTGTGGCTGTAGGGCGCCATTACCGATGGAGCGCACGCTAACTGGTTTAATATGTCTCAAATATATCAGATTTTACGAACTATAAGTCACACTTTTTTTCATAGATTGGTTGTTCCCGCGACTTATACTCCAGAGCGACTTATAAATGAAAAAAGTGTTTATGTTACATAAACACTGGACACCTTTTCCGTTTGTTTATTTTTTGTGTAGCTGAATAAGCATTGTGTTAGCATATCTTACACCTATTCAGCCTGTTCTCTATTCTTTTATTAATGTTAGAACTTGCCTTCCAAGAGGACGTAATGTCTGTTTTGGTCAAGTAGCTTGGAAAATAAATTAATTACCCGCCAAAAATGCAACTTATGTATGTTTTTCTCTACCTAATTATGCATTTTTGGCATTGTGCGACTTAAACTCCAGTGCGACTTATGTATGTTTTTTTTTCTACCTAATTACGCATTTTTGGCATTGTGCGACTTGTACTCCTGAGCAACTTATGTATGTTTTTTCTACCTAATTATGCATTTTTGGCCTTGTACGACTTATACTCCAGTGCGACTTATGTATGTTTTTTCTACCTAATTATGCATTTTTGGCCTTGTGCGACTTATGTATGTTTTTTCTACCTAATTATGCATTTTTGGCCTTGTACGACTTATACTCCAGTGCGACTTATGTATGTTTTTTCTACCTAATTATGCATTTTTGGCCTTGTGCGACTTATGTATGTTTTTTCTACCTAATTATGCATTTTTGGCCTTGTACGACTTATACTCCAGTGCGACTTATGTATGTTTTTTTCTACCTAATTATGCATTTTTGGCATCGTGCGACTTATACTCCAGTGCGACTTATGTATGTTTTTTTCTACCTAATTATGCATTTTTGGCCTTGTGCGACTTATGTATGTTTTTTTTCTACCTAATTATGCATTTTTGGCCTTGTACGACTTATACTCCAGTGCGACTTATGTATGTTTTTTCTACCTAATTATGCATTTTTGGCCTTGTGCGACTTATGTATGTTTTTTCTACCTAATTATGCATTTTTGGCCTTGTGCGACTTATGTATGTTTTTTTCTACCTAATTATGCATTTTTGGCATCGTGCGACTTATACTCCAGTGCGACTTATGTATGTTTTTTTCTACCTAATTATGCATTTTTGGCCTTGTGCGACTTATGTATGTTTTTTTCTACCTAATTATGCATTTTTGGCATCGTGCGACTTATACTCCAGTGCAACTTATATATGTTTTTTTCTACCTAATTATGCATTTTTGGCCTTGTGTGACTTATGTATGTTTTTTTCTACCTAATTATGCATTTTTGGCATCGTGCGACTTATACTCCAGTGTGACTTATGTATGTTTTTTTTACCTAATTATGTATTTTTTCCTTGTGCGACTTATAGTCCAGAAAATATGGTAATTGTTGAAATGAATTCAGTACTCATGTTATTAATAGGGGAGTTGCGAGAAAGCATGAAGCATGTAAAAACAAATATGAGACACTATCTAGCATTTTAAAATTGAATTTCTATCACGTTGCATTGTTCTTCATGTGTGTGAGCTAACGGCTCTGCGTCCACCCGCCGAGACAAAGACTGTAGGACAAAAAAGCTCACTCCGTTTATGCTGTTGTTCTATGGAATAAACGTGGCGATGTGCTGAAATGAATGCACAGAGAGAACCCTCTTCCTGTTTGTTTGGCACAAAATTATTACATTCATTTTTATTTATCATGTGATTTAAAGTATTTATAATTTTTATCCTATTGTTAAAATGTAGTCATGTTCCCAACAGCCATAAAAGTCGAAAAAGCGGTAAGATTCCACCTGAGTAATAATTTTGAAGAGTAAACTGCACAGTGGGACAGAGCGGCCCCCCCAGCATCCTTCAATTTTTCTGATTGTGGCCCTCGGTGGAAAAAGTTTGGACACCCCTGTTGTAAAGCAACAATAAAGGCAGAGTTCTGTTACCAGAAAGAAACATGCACCCCCAATCCTATTCCAAATGTGCATGATGACAGTTGATAGAAGGCCAATGTTTGCAGGGTGCAGGTCGCAATAGTTTCAAAGCTTTGCACAATTTGCATTGATTTTCAGCACCCAGGTGGCAATCGGGTCAATCCCCCCCCCGCAAATTGGAAGCCCTCACAGAACTTGAGTGAAGGAGAAGAGGAAGGAGATAGAAAACAAAGCATAAGCAATGGCGAGTGATTAACAATAAGGCGCAGGAGGGGGAGACAGCACTTTTGTGCAAGGCTAGCTCACCCTGGAGTACCGCTCAGGTGAGTTCTTCACTCTAGCAGCGCTGCTCTCTCAATGCTTCTCCACCTAAGCAGGTTGGAATAAGAGGACATACGTGAAACAAAAGACAGTAGCATCACAGCATCCAAAAAAAAACAAAACAAAAAAAACAATTTAATTATTCTGATGTTGCTTCTGAGGAACCTGCAAATGGGAAGAATTTGAACGCTCACGTCCTTGGGGTCTTCAAAAGGAGAGGCGAGAGATGAAGCTGGTGGGCAAATTATTGTTTTTGTTTTTTTGCAAAAATCCAACTCAATATACCCAATATACGCACACCCATGCAACTTTCCTCTCATGCTAACAAAAAGTGTCCCCATGTGGTGTTTTTTTAAACATACAGAGCTGCAACAATTAATCCAAGATTAATCCAATTCATCGACAACTATTTTGGTATTGGATTATTTATTTTTTAATTTAAAATTGTAAATATGACCTGAATGTGAATAATAGGTTACAGGACTCAGGAGTGTTTTAAACAAACCCTTGTAAATATGTTATTATTGACAAGGCATATTATTAATATGAACTTTACACTTAGTATTTTTCTTTATTTCGCATACTATTTTGACTTTATAGTAATATTCTAGCTTTTACACAACCTATTTTTCCTAAAATTGCAACTGAATTTTTTGTTTTTCTTGAGAAAATGACAGAATTTAGTCAGTCGGAGGCCTAACCGGTTACTCGACGACAAAAATAATCGTATGCCGCAATGATGAATTTCACATAAATCATGAATATGTCATAAATATGCAAATAACAGACATATTTAAACAGCGCTTATATCTTATATCTGAAGCTTGTTGTTTTGATTAATCGATTAATCGGTTAGGCCCTCAGACAAAGCAATTGAATATGAATCAAAATGTCCAATTAATCAAATACCAAAAATAGTTGTCGACTAATTGTATCATTGATTAATCATAGATTAATTGTTGCAGTGCTACTGTACACCCATGCACACAAAAGGACACAGTTTGGCGCTTCTAAAGTTGTCGCTATTGTTGTGACAGGAACAATTCATAATTCCGGAATAGTAAATGTTGAATAAAAGACATTTTTTCCAGTTGCGTGTACCAATTGCAGGATTGGGATTATCCTTGAAGGAAAGAATTTGACTTGGAAGAGAAGATCTTCATCCCAATGTGAGAATTGAGGTTGAGCTTCAATTGCGCTGCAGAATGGAAAAACACTGAATTTGAGATTTGGACAAATCGATTGATTGATTCTCAGCTGAGTTTTATTGAAACGGAACAAACGCAGAAGTTATAAATACAAGTAACATCAGAGAACAAACTGCTATGGCTCTTAAGGTAAGCCAAACCAAATTCTAAATTGGGCAATTTCAGAGAAAACAGGAAATGATGGTATCAATTAAAAAAAAAAAAAAAAAATCACAATTTGATGACCTCTAGAAAAGCTAAACATACACTTACAAAATGTCGTTTTTTTTTGTTTTTTTTTTCCTTCTCCTCTGTGGATTCTTTTCTCCACCGTTGCAAAAAAAAACAAATGAAATCTGAAGCTCTAAACGGTAAGCATTTATATACAAGCAAGTCCCCAAGTAACTATGATGCTTAAAATACATCAGGCACGTGTGCCGCGCATCAACATTGCATCCGTTAGGATGACACATTGGTAGGAATAACAATATCCTGGTTTGGGTAAACAGCGTGTGTAACTCGTGTAGCGTAGTGTGATGTCTGCTATTGACGGCTGTGAGGCGCGGCGTACGTGGCTGATGTGTATTTTAGCCACGAGAACCACAAATAAAGGGGAGTACAAGAAAAGGGGAGGGGGGGAATAGACATGGACACAAATGTCCTGCAAGGCAATGTAATGTCATTTTTTTTTTTTTTTTTGGAAAATGTCCCTTTTAAGACTAATTGAGAATGAATGTCCACTGTTGGTTTTTAAGGTAATCAATAAATTTTAGGTAATAAGAGCTGTCCCGATGTCACTGTACATGATTCACCACAAGCTAACCATTCACAGCTGTAATATTAAGCCAATTGGGGGGGCTTTTTTTCTTAAATTAAGGACATACAAATTTGTCACGAGGGATGATGATGATGATGAGTAAAAAGTCAATCAACAAATACGGCCAATCTATTTTTTTTGTGTGTGTCGTCAATTACTTCCATTGCTGCCCATAAGAATCCTGTGAAAACTCCATGGTGTCATTACTGTAACCATAGTTACCGGAATAGTCGGCCCCTTGCTGCAGGGGCTGCTGGGCGATGGGCTGGGACCCCCAGTTCTGCTGGTTGTTGGTCTGGCGGCGCTTGGAGTCCGGCTGGTTGAACACGTCCGCCTTCCTCTTGCCGCCGACGTTTCCGCCGCGGTTCCCCCGGGCCCCGCGGGGCCCGCGGCCTCTCTGCGGCTGGAACGGGGTTCCTCGGCCTCCGCGGGTGCCCCTCGGTGCGCCCAGGGGCGGCCCTCTTTGGGCGTAGCCTCCCCTGCCTCGTGTCGGTGGCGCCCCGCGGGCCCGGGATTGAGGCGGCACGCCCCTGCTGGGGCGGCTGCCACGCCCTCTGCTGCTGTATATGTCATCGTAGCCGTAGTAAGGGTCTTCGTAGCCGCCGCGGTAGTCGTGATAGTCATAGCCATAGTAGTCGTCATAATAGTCTTCATAGCCATAGTAATCTGCCGGATAGGAGAACCCACCCCGGCCACCGCGCCCTCGACCACGCCCCGGCGGCGGCATGCGTGGAGGCGGGTAGTAATAGTAGTCGTCGTACCTGCAATGAGAAACAATGTTAGCGTCTCGCTTCACAAGGCGACAATCCGTTTGCCCTCCGGGCTCACCCCGTGTTCCTGGAGGTCTGCCTGGCTGCTTGGCGCTCTTTCCTCTTCTTATCCGGAGGCTTCGCTAGGACTATCTCAATTTCTTCACCTCCGAGCTCCTTCCCGTTCATCTCATCCATAGCCTGGCTCCATTAAGAATCTGGTAAGCCTATCTCCGAACACGCGGGAGATCACATTTAAGCATCGACTCAAAACTCACCTTCACAGCGGCGTCCCTTTCTTCGAAATGAACAAAGGCGTAGTCTTTCAGTTTCTTCACTCGCTCCAGCTTTCCAAACTGGGAGAACGTCTTTTCAAGGAGTTCTTCCGTCACGGCTGTGGCCAGTTTCCGGACAAAGAGCACTTTCACCTGCACAGGGAAGATAAGATAAGATTAAGATATGCCTTTATTCGTCCCTCAGTGGGGAAATTTGCATTGCACAGCAGGAGTACAGAATCAGTTAAGCAGTACAAAATACACAATATAGAAAAATAAACAATATAAACAACCCAAGTATTAACAAAACAGTTTTTCCCAGAGTTATATACAATGCAGTATGTAGATAATATGAAACGAGATGAGATATATGACCAGTCTATACA
The DNA here is from genome assembly GCF_037039965.1 of Doryrhamphus excisus. NCBI lineage: Eukaryota > Metazoa > Chordata > Actinopteri > Syngnathiformes > Syngnathidae > Doryrhamphus > Doryrhamphus excisus. The sequence goes on from NC_136363.1 coordinate 3,265,282, forward strand.
CTGAGATCTTGTTAGAGAGTTAATATGAGGCATTATGGAAATGCTTCATATAGAACTTAGTATATTGTATTTAGAGCCCTTAATATTGCACATGGAGGTTGATCAGATATTGCACAGTGAATGGGGTCTGGAGTAACTATACTGACTATTTAAGCATAAAAATGGTGAAATTAACTGCGGTCCAATCAGAAGCCTCCCCAAAGGGACTCAATGGGGAGTGCAGATGTGATCAACTCCGATTAGGAATTCATGGTGTTTAACCGTCTAATTCTCTCAGGTTTTTTTTTATTATAGATTATTATCTTTACACTGTAATTTTGTGGTAATTATGGGCGCTTGAGATTAATCATTTAAAGTTGCGCAATACCTCAAAGAGACGTACAGTTGCTTAGGCAGGTTTGACTTCTGGGTAATCAAAGGTGAAGAGAGATTAGAGTAAATCTCACCAAATAAAGCAAAGGTGTCCACAATGTGGCCCCGGGACCTCTTTTGGGTCTTGCCTGTTTTTTTTTTTTTAATTGGCCTGCAGCACATTCTAAAAATATAATTTAACAAGAAAACTAAAAACAACATTGAAAATAGTAATTTCACAAGAATCTAAATATAATCATAATTATTATAATTATGAATAATACATGAATAAATAATAATTAGTCATAATTTAACAGATATAATGTAATATTATGAGGGAAAAATAATGTCATTTTAGTATCATAAAGTTACTAATAAAAATAATATCATTAATACAAATATTAATTAATTAAATATTAATTAATATAAATATTAAAAAACAATAATATTTTTAAAGTCATAATATTATGACAAACAAACAAAATAAAATAAAGGTGTAATTTTGGGAAAATTAGGTTTGGGAAAATGTAAATATTATAGAGATTAAGTCAAAAAATTCACTGCAAGAAAGTAAGATTCAAACTAAATAAAGTAAAATACAAATACAAGGTAGCGCGCAGGCCACACAGCTAGGAGACCCGAGTTCGATTCCACCCCTGTGTGGAGTTTGCACGTTCTCCCTGTGCATGCGTGGGTTTTCTCCGGGTACTCCGCTTTCCTGCAACATTAATTGGCGACTCCAAATTGTCCACAGGTATGAATGTGAGTGTGAATGGTTGTTTGTCTATATGTGCCCTGTGATTGGCTGGCGACCAGTAACCTGCCTCTCGCACAAAGACTGCTGGGATAGGCTCCAGCACACCCGCGACCCTCGTGAGGATAAGCGGTAGAAAATGAATGAATGTTGTATGCAAGAAGACCAGACACACTAACCTTTGCCATAACCTCAGGGTCTGGCTCGGCGACAGGGTCCGCCCACTCAACAGTTACTGGATTCCCCCACACCTTGATCTTTCCACTCATGAGCCGGCGGCGGGCCTGTGCGGCCGACTTGTGGTCCTCGTACTCCAGGAAGCAGAAGCCTCTGTTTTTTTTCTTATCATCTGGCTGATGGTACAAAATGACTTCCTGGAGACCCTCTGGAAGATGAAACAGACACTATCCAATCCGGGCAGTCGAGTCCACAAGTGATCATAGTTCAGTTGTTTAAACTTTGTATTCCACACAACTCCTCCTCCGGGACCTTGAAACTGACCTGTAACTTTGCCGAAGTCTTCTAATATACTTTCTCTAGTCTTATTCTTTGGGATGGATCCGACAAACAGGCGATTGTTGGCAACGGATATGCACACTCCCAAGTACTTGCCAGGGCGAATTTCACAGTTATCACACTAGAAGACAAAGAAAAAGCAACAATGACAAACAGCAGTGCAATATGGACAACATTTAAGTCGCCTATTTATCAAGACCAGCCACAGAGACACCACCTGCCAAGTCTCTTTTACAATAGCCACGTTTACATGAGGAGTTTTTTTTCTTTTTCCGAATGACCTTTCCGAAAGCAATGGTATACATGGAAAGGAATATTCCAATGGCGTGTCTACATGCGCCGCTATAATCAACCAGAATATTGATGATAATGGGGCATGCACAGTAAAGCGTAAACACCAACATCACGTGATACCGACTTCCTCCAGTTTTTCTTCCACTTGTTGGAATAACTCCGTATTCATAATATTCATTCATTCATTAATTTTCTAACACTTATCCTCATAAGGGAATAAATTCATAATATTATGAGTAGCATATTTTTAAAAAATACAATTAATTTTATATATATATAGTGTGATGATAATAAATAATATGAAAAAAATAATAAATTTAAATATATAAAAAAATATAAATATTTGAAAAAATATTTTTTTATTGAAATATGCTACTACTCATAATATCCTCATTGTATTGCCAGTTTTTCCTTCATCCAGTATTGAAATTTAGTTTGAATCAAAAACAAACTTTCCGCAGCAGTCCAGTCCCGATTACTCGCCTCCATTTTTTTTTTTAAATCGAAGAACATCTCGAACTGCGTGTTACGTCATATCTCAGCATTCGCTGAAAGAACGCTACCCGGGAACAGGAAAAGATAAAGTTCAATCTTGCTAATATTTTCATAATTAAGCTCGGCACATGTTTTATATAGATATGTATTTTCTTTTTTTAATAAAAGTGGACTTGTGAATGGCAAATAGAAGGGTTTAGATTCTGTTCCACAGATGGCGCTAATGCACACCAAAGCTGCTTGCCAACTGCCAATAAACAACAGAAGAAGAAAAACACCACGAAGAAGAAAGCAGTCCGTTTTGAGCGGGTACAAGATGCCTCAATCGGATTGGGGAAAGGAATATTCAACCCCTGGGAATCCCATTATATATTCATTCGGATTGGCACTTTTCTTTCGGAAAGGTTACATTCTTTCCGTTTGAGCAAATAACCCGAATGGAATTGGAATATTTGGGTCCATGTATACGTGGCTATTGATGCAATGTTAATGCATACTGTGACCAAGATGCAACATCAGTACTTACGAGCTTCACGGCCTTTTGCGCGTCATCCTTATTGCAAAACGTAATGAAGGCGTAACCTCTATTTTGACCAGAGAGTGGGTCCATCATTAACCTTAGGTCCCAGATGGGGCCGGCAGACTCAAAGAGTGGCACCAACTCGTCTTCGTACAAATCCCTCGGGATTTTCCCGACAAACACCTGAAAAGGGGAATACCACAATGGACGAGTGTGTCATTGGATGGTCATATCACCTTGTACTTTGGTACGTGACAAAAAATTAAAAATATATATATATTTTTTTACAAAATTAAAAAAATATATTAAATAAAAAATTTTAAAAATCAAGGAATTTTTTTTAATAAAATTGATAAAATAAAACACAAAAAAACTTAAAACTTAAAAAAATTATATATTATTATATATTATTATTATAAAAACTTAAAAAAATTATATTAGGAAAGCAGGAAGTGAACAAATGTAACAGTTACTGCTTGTAAAAGTACCAGATGGAGGGGTACGATTTAATAAGCTTTGCTTCTTCCTACTCCTTTTGGACATGTGGAACTGTGAACTATTATGGGATGCACTCAATTGTAATCTGATGCATGTTCAAATGAAATAAAACCATTATCAATGAACATAGCATGTTTTTGGAATGTGGGAGGAAACCGGAGTACAAATAAAAATAAATATAAATAGTACTAAAAATAAAAATTAAATCAAAAATAAAAAAATAAAACAAACAAAAATCAACAACAAAAAAACAAATAAAAAAACAACTTCAATTATATCAGGAAAGCAGGAAGTGAACAAATGTAACAGTTACTGATTGTAAAAGTACCAGATGGAGGGGTAGGATTTAATAAGCTTTGCTTCTTCCTACTCCTTTTGGACATGTGGAACTGTGAACTGATTATGGGATGCATTCAATTGTAATCTGATGCATGTTCAAATCATTACCATTACCATTTCAGCAAATACGGTGCCAATACTGGTTGACACTTTACACCAGTACACGGCGGACATCTGTAACTTAAGGCATTAAGGTACTTTCAACTACTGTGTACTTGCATCACAGTCCACAAGCAGCTAATTTACATGTTTATCTCTAACCTGGCCAGTACTGGATGTACATTTGTTATGCAGGGACCCTTTTGGGTTCATTTTATGTTCTTTTTCCCCCTTCTTGTCAATCACTGTGCATATTTACCTCTGTCCCAATCCCAGGTTGAACTCCTTTGAAAACCTCTTCGGGTGGGGGGCCACCGTATTTCCTCTGTCCCGTGGTGACGTCCAGAGTGTACCCTGTCTGCTCCAAAAGAGCCTATAAACGAAAATACAAACACAATGTATGGCACAAGTGAGGAATTAACTTATACAACCAAATTCCAAACTCTTCGATACCTTTATTTTTGTTTCGTTCGGCCCTTTGGTGGACTCTTGTACTTTGCTGCCTTGCTTCTCTCTCTGTCGGTACGTCTTCATCACCCCGCAGAGGAACGCGCTCTTGTTCTGCATGGAATGTTTAATTCATTACGACGCTGAATTAAAAAAAAAACACCCGCAATTTGTGTCGTTACCTGCACATGTGACAGGTCGCTCTCTCTGAACTGCTGCAGCACAGCGAGTGCACCCTCCTCGCTGAACTCGCGCAGGGCGTCGATAGCCCTCTCGTCTAATTCAGCATACACCACCAAGCCTATAAAAAAAAAAAAAAAAACACAGATAGGGTAAGTTTCCAACCTTTCAGAGGAAGTATAGTGTCGCTCACCTGTCTGAAAGATGTTGTCGAGGCTTTCGGCCACTTTCTGCGGGAGCCCAGCATCAATGAGTGTCTGGTAGCTCTCCGAGAGTGTTCCCGTTACGTCCATGGGTTCTTCTTCCTCCTTTATTAGGGCAGAACTACCGTTCACCTCAGCGGCAGCCATTCTCCTGATTCAAAGTTAATTGTAATAAAACTTATACATTGGAGTCTTCTTTTGGAGGGTTGTTTCCCCCCCCCCCCCCCCCCCCCCACTTTCACAATTCTGCAGTGATGGAGGTAATTAGGTAAGTCCATGACAAACGGCGACCCAATTAGCAAACATTTTTCAACACAAATATCACATATATGAAGCGACTGTTTACATGGTTCATATCTTTGCTGTGAACAGAAAACATCTAACCCGAGTTAGTTTACCTTTTGTAAAAAAATAACGGGTGCCATGCTACATTTTACTAATTCAAACCACGCCAAACCCAACTCATATTTCTAAAATATGATTACAATCTCTTGCATGTGATATGTTCATGTATATATCCACAGCCTTGTTATAGTTTGTACATAGATCTGTCCATTTGCAGCTCTATTCTATTTCTATATTTACTTACTAATAATGTATTTATAAATTTACACTTCCGGTTGGATGCTAACTGCGTTTTGTTGCCCTGTACAAGTGACATGAGCAATAACAATAAAGTTGAATCTAATCTAAAGACTAAAGACCAATCAAGTGTCATCAGCCTGATTTTGCATACTGTATGAGCAATAATTCTAAAAAAAAATCCATTAAACTATGACAATTTGAGCACTTTAATACATGGCCAATAACAAACAAACAAAAACCAGAAAAGTCCTGCATTGCGCCGTATCGCACGCTCGCGTCCCTCCTCGCGCACTACGTAGTATGGAAACGCCAAATGTAAATAAACAATGTACAAAAAGCGCGGAGGGACGGGGGTACAAAATGGCGCATTAAGAACTGGGTATTAAGAAATGAAGACTTGAAATATTTATGATACATTACCATAATATAGGATAAAGAAGCTGGTTAAACAGAATTGAGATTATAGGCTGTTAAGTGGGTTCCTTTCTGCACGCCACACAGGTGGGGGCGCTGTTCTGCCAGTGCAGCCTTTTCCCTCAACAGTTAAATTTATTTAAAGGTAAAATTACATTTTAATGCATAAAAAGAATCACATAACATTTGTTTTTTTGACTTTGTCAGGAAATTCTATTTCAACAAAATAAAAACAAAAAAATAATTTTTACAACATTTTAAAATGGTCTGGTTGAAATTATGACCACTGTATTGTTAGGGTCGGTTACGACCCGGTTATAATAATAATATGACTATAAAGCAATATCTTTGAGCTCACAACCAAAATAATAAGTGTACAATTAGCCAACACAATGACAACCAGCTCCTCTTCTCATCATGTAAGCTTTAGGAGATTCTCATTTTGACCACTTTTCCAGTATACATGTGACGTGAATTCACTCATTTGATTGGCTGATTTTCACATTTACAATTTGGATCATGGAAAGAATGGCAACAAGTACACTGAACCAAGATCTGGACCTGTTCTGGTTTTTGATTTCAGTTTATTCTAAAGTTCTGTTGCTGAAAACAATAACTTTTTCTTACCTTATCTTGACATCAATATATATATATGGGTCATAATTCACCCCAACACCATAGATGTTTCTTTAGTGATTAATACTAAAATGAGAAAATAAATAAAAGAAATTGATTCAAGATATATGTTCTATATCCCTCAGTAATAGCCAGCTAACAAAATAACATTCAATTTATTAATATGATTCTTTTGAGGTTCATTTGACCATATTTGGAAATTAAAATGGAGGGGTATATTGACAAAAAAAAGGCATACATGCCCACACCAAAAGTATTAAAACCAACATTTTAATAGATGAGGAAGCCTAAGAAGGTAACCAAGACATGAGAAGCAAATTTGATGGTAAATTATTGTTTTTAGTGTATTTTATAGCTGATTTAATACATGGGTCAAAACCAACCCGGTAACATAAGACTGATGATACTAGAAAGCTAACACAAGAGGAATGTGATTTTATATACAGCAAGTGGTTTAGCAGCAATAGCCAAACAAAATAGAAGGGATTTTTTAATTTGTTTCAGGATTATAATTACCAGGAATTAAAAGTTAATGGACATTTTCTAGAAAAAGGGGGGCTTGGGACAAAAGGGATGTTTTCTCTCCTAACCCGTAATGTTAGAGAGCGAGCACACAAAGCAGTTAAAGCAAATTAGTTTTCTATTCTATACATTTTCGTGTATATTCATATTCTCTTCAATACTTATTTTTTCAAATACATTTTGATATTATACGATAATAGTAAATCGGTCACTTTACCCAAGCAGACTTGCCGCCCCGCCCCCTCGCAAAACCGTTTGCTAAATACGGTGGTAAATAACGCTTCATTTTTATGATATATACAAACTTTTTGTTGGCGTAGTATAAGTGAAATATAGAAAATAATATTCAGCGTGTACGTTAATCAAAATACTCCACTTTAAGCATAAAAAACCGGCAATTCGCTAGCTAGGTTGCTAGCTAAAAAGAGATGTATGTATTGAAGGCCGCGCCGTGCAGAAAGATATCAAAAACACATGAGCCATATAAACTAGCAAAACAGGTAGTTAGCAACACTTACCGGTTTAATTCCGAAAAACGACAGTAGCGTGTTTTAATTTGTAACACAACTACAGTGCCTGGTAACGGGAGGAAAAATGTGAAGAAATGTTTTGTGTCGAACCCACGAGACAAATTTCCAGACAGCTAGTCTCGTCGACGGTGAACGTGAACAACGGGCAGACATCGCGAGAACTGCAGGGTAAATGGGGCGGTCTCATTTTTTTCCCCTCATTGTCATTACTTTCACTGTGTAAATGTAATGTCCGTCAAAATGTGGGGATTTAAATGCAAAAATGTAATAAATTTACTGAAATACTTCACGAGGTGAGCTATTAAGCACTTTATTGGAAGCTATTGTATTCAAAAAAAAAAAAAAAAAGAGCCTGATAACAGACTCGGTCAAATCAATCAGCATGTGATTATTATCGATTGTACAGTGAATACAGTGCCTCAATCATCGTGTTTAAGCTTTCTAATTTTGCCCTTGTGACGGTCAATCTCCTTTTGTAGGCGCTCAATCTCCTTTCTGTGGTGCTCGATCTCCTCTGTGTGGTGCTTCCTCAGCGCTTCCATTTGCTCCTTCTCCTTTTGCCTGCCGGTGGAAAGCATTCTTTGTTATTTTGCAATGAGAGAAAAAAGCAAAAATGACAACAGAATAAAACGACTCCATGACGGGTGTCACCTGAAGTATCGCTCCTCTTCCGCGACTTCTCGCTTTCCAAAGGCTCCGCCTGCATCCCTCACAGAGCCACCGCCACCGCCGCCTTTTCCTGCTCCCTTGCCAAGTTCACCAAGCTGGAATGAGCCGATTATATTCAAAAACATGTATTTGACATATTTCAGGGTATATTTTTGTGATATTTCTTCCTTCACCTTATTATTCATAGTCTGAAGCCAGTTTATTTTTTTTCTGTTGTGAAAGTTTGTCCCCTTTCTGATTCCTTTTTATTTACGTTTGTCACACTGAAATGTTTCAGATCATTAAACGCATTTAAATATTAATCACTGACCACACAAATTGCACTTTTTAAATCAAACCTTTGCTATATATATCACCATATTGACAGTTACTATGGTAGCCATTATGTCATTGGATGGTCATATCATCTTGTACTTCGGCACATTATTTAAAAAAAAAAAAAAGCAAACAAAAAACACTTAAATTGTATTATGGAAAGCAGGAAGTGAACAAATGTAACAGTTACTGATTGTAAAAGTACCAGGATTTAATAAGTTTTGCTTCTTCCTACTCCTTTTGGACATGTGGAACTGTGAACTGATTATGGGATGCATTCAATTGTAATCACCATTACTTTTATTATTAAGGGAGTAAAAAAAAAAATCCAAACCTACATGAACACATGATTTTATCTGAGGCAAGTGAGGCCTGCAGTTCTTTGGATGTTGTTGTGGGGTCTTTTGTGAACTCTTGGATGAGTTGTCACTGTGCTCTTGGGGTCATTTTGGTTTGGCCGGCCACTCATGGGAAGGTTGAGCAACGTTCCATGTTTTTGCCATTCATGGATAATGGCTCTTACTGTGGTTGGTTGGAGCCCCAAACCTTTAGAAATGGCTTTATAACCTTTTCCACCTGAACTAAGGTGGGATTAACCACACTTAAGTTCGTTTTAACAGGGGAGGGGCAGGGGGGATCACCAGGTAGGGTTGTTTTCTCTACTCCCCTAATAAAAAGTCTAATTTAAAGACTGTATTGTGTGTTCAGTCATGTTGTAATTGACTAATATTTAAATTTGTTTGATGATCTGAAACATGTAAGTGTGACAAATGTGCAACAAATATATATATATATATACACACAAATATATATATAAGGGGTCAAATACTGTAATATACATCTTATACACTCAATTGTGTTTCAAGCTATTTAGATAATAATGACTGCGTGTTGAGTCATTTTCACTGTAGAAGCTTATGATTTGTTTTTTTTGGACTCCATTATGTGGAAAGCTATTACCATGGAAGTGCAATGAAGACAACAACGTTGATAAAAAAAATAAAGAACATTTACGGTAAACTAAGTTTTCCACCAACACCCTAATGGCGTTCTGCATACATTGCTCAGTGACGATATACAAATAATGCAAATATTGTTTTTTTTAAGCGTAGTAGTTGTATGCATGAGTTGTAACATAACATTAACGGAAACTACAAAATTAGATCGGAGCGAGATGTCAAAGCACGCATTGCAAAGTACAACAAAAAGTGGGCCAAAAGTACTGCGGTCAGTTTAAAAACATTAGCATGCTATTGCTAACATTCCAATATGTCATAACGCCAGCGGTTCCAAAACACCGTTTACCTGATCAGATGCCATTCTAATCTGAGAGGCGATACATCCTCTCAGATTGGTTCTCAAAAGAAGCCTTGACATGATCCTTGGAACCTTGACATATGTTGCCACGCCAGAACAAGTTTGTGCCTGTTAGCCCTCCTCTTTGCCAAAAATGCGGAAATTTGTAGGCGCATCTGGGCGGAAGTAGGCGTGTCACTGCCGCTGCGTGGTGATATCGGTGTACTGCAATGAAGCCACGTTCACAATGTGGGAATTTCATGCTTTTAAAAATGAGTTGTCAATCCAATAATTTTCTGTGAGTCATTTCAAAGTCAAAATTAATGTTTTTTTCCCCCAGCAACTTCAACGAAAAGCCTTGTTCATTAACACCAAACTGTAAATACATGTCCCAGATAAATGCCTTGGCAACTTTACCACTGACCACTAGTGGGTGTGTCGTCATGAACGAACGGGTCAAAAGAGCTATTTATCACCGTCCCCTAAAATACCCGTTTGATTGGCTGGAGAGTCAGTTCACCGTTCTTTTTGCAGAAGAAAAGAACTTTTGACCCGTTCGTTCATGACCAACTGTTGCTCTGTTGAGTCGGAAGGAACGTAAACATGACTGAAAGGACTGACTCGACACGACTGACCGGGTCTATGCACAGGGGGAGATCACAGTCTAACGACCAATTGACAGAAATGAACGGATCTTTTCACTGAATGAACCGGAAAGATCCGTTTTTCCACCCCCACCACTACTTGACCACCTCATCTGGTTTCTCTCAGTGTGGTTGAGATTCTAACGGGAGTCAGTGCTTCTCACCTCACCACCACCCACCCATTTACCTCTCAACATCTTGTGTTGAAACCATGTTGTTTTACGAGTTTTTTTTATTTTGAAGGTCTGTTGCCGAGCGCGCCGGAAGCAGTGCTGCTCCGGGAATACGTTCGTTTTACTGTGAAAACCGGAAGCTTGAGAACTATGACTCGGTTCATAGTGTAAGCACGGTAGTAACAGCGTTGCGACAAATGGTGGCAGTACACTATCATAAAGATTGATAAAGCTTATTGACATGGTTTTGCTTTGCTTATTTTTTAACAGTTATATTCATTAATGATATTTTCAGCGTTCACGTGAGGTGACTCCTTTCAAAATAATTAATATTAGCTTGTATATGTGCACTGAATGTATGCTAACAATGCCTTAGTTAGCTTGGAAGCTAAACTGTGGTGAATTACATACATACAAATCAAACTCTAAATGAAATTGTACTCTCCTAGGAGATTCAAAGGGACACACATGATGGAAATCTAACTCAAATGCCCGTTTTGTTTGAGTGAGTGAGTAAATCTACGGTCATTTACAAGACTTCCGTTCCACGGGACACGCAGAGCAGTCACTTACCTGCATCCTTTCAAAGCAGCTCACCTCAAGCTGCTCAAGTGTTGCCATAGGAAATAGTATCCAGGCAACAGCACCAACCTGAGCAAAGACAAAGTAAGGTCACGCAGACGACAAGCTGTGGCACAATTTCCCTCTCATGAAAGAATACATTTTCATAATGTATTGCTTGCTGAAACATTCCATTTTAATGCCATATTTTTTTTATGACATTGACTGCAATGTAATGATGTGTTTACATCACATTCATTCATTTTCTACCACTTTTCCTTTCGAGGGTCAAGGTGGGTGCTGGAGCCTATCCCAGCCAATCACAGGGCACATAAAGACAAACAACCATTCACACTCACATTCATACCTATGGACAATTTGGAGTTGCTAATTAACATAATTATTTTCTGTAGAAAAACACAAATCAAAAGAATTAATATATTTATAGGGTTTCAAATACGAAGATGCCATTTGCAGCTAATGCTTTAATTTAAAGGTGGGGGTCTAAAGTGAAATATAGTAATATTTCACAATATTTTTATGTTTTTATACTATTTCATAGTATAATAATAGCATCATAGCATAGTAATATTTCATAGTAAACCTGTTTACACCCATCTAAATACTGTTTTAACATTATTAGAGCCCTCTTGACATGAAATAACACCCCTATAGTCACCTGATAAAACATTCCACTGTTCTCAAATATTTAAAATTTTTTTTTCTGCACAAAATAAGATGAAAAATAAATAAACAAATCAAGAATAAAGAAAATCAATCAATCAGTAATAAATAAATAAATATAATAATAATAATAAAACGGCAAATAATAAAAACTTAAGAAACCACATATAGTTGGTGGGTAGACAAATTATTTTTTTTCAGATTAAAATTAACAAAGCATTATTAGAGCCCTGTAGACATGACAAAACACAACTATTTACAACATATTGCGCAACTGCAGGGTGTTGAGACACATGCTAACTCGCAAACTAGAGAGCTAGCGACCTAAACGGTAGCCTTCAAGTTATTTCCTTTAAACTTAAATAGCCAAAAACTTACCACTTCCACACGGATAGGGAGGATAACTATTAACAGTTATTTAACCTTAAACATGAACATTAATCAAACGTCATAATTTTTTCTGGGTACATGATACCATACAGCATCCGTATCAAACTTGCGCGGGCCACACTAACATTAAACTTTCATATCAAGGCGGGGGCCTCAAACTAGTGTCTGTGGGCCACAATTGGCCCGCGCGCGCGTGTGTGTGTGTGTGTGTTTGAGACCCCTGCCCTAAATGTGAAATGATATTTCATCCAGTTACTTCTGGCCCTAACTGGAGAATTGCAATTGTGAACGCTACCCCTTGCATTCTGCACCAGCTCTGCTTACAGTAGACGTCGCAATGAAACAGTCTAACAGCTGAGGGGGGGGGGGGGGGGGTTCATGTGGAGCAGTCAACATACTTGCATAAATCATTTAACAGTTGCATTTCAGCTCCCATTTGGCAACAGGGATGAAGAAAAGCCTGAAAGGCGGAAATGTACCTTGATGGAGCTTTCAGAACGAGTGGTGGAGTTGTTGGAAGCCTTCGTGACCGACTTGTTCGACTTTGATTTCAGCCAAACCGTTCGGAACGCCAGATGTTCTCAGGCTAAAATGACCTTGTGTTTCGCTACTGTGAAAACAAGGACTCAGCGTGGCTCCCTGTACCCATGCTGGTGGTCACCATGGCAACAGTAGCAACACCCAGGCACCTTCGGTGGTCGTTTGGGAGCTCCTGAAAGACCAGGAAAGCTGAGTATATTTTATGACGACATAACTGAACACAAAATGTAACAAATAACTTGCTTTAAGCGGCACGGCGGTCGAGTGGTTGGCAAGCAGACCTCACAGCTAGGAGGACCAGGGTTCGATTCCACCCTCGAGTTTGCATGTTCTCCCCGTGCATGCGTGGGTTTTCTCCGGGTACTCCGGTTTCCTCCCACATTCCAAAAACATGCTAGGTTAATTAGCGACTCCAAATTGTCCATAGGTATGAATGTGAGTGTGAATGGTTGTTTGTCTATATGTGCCCTGTGATTGGCTGGCGACCGGTCCAGGGTGTACCCCGCCTCTCGCCCGAAGACAGCTGGGATAGTCTCCAGCACCCCCATGACCCTTGTGAGGAAAAAGCGGTAGAAAATGAATGAATGAATTAACTTGCTTTAACTGAGGTTAGGTTATGAAGCCCAGCTTTGGGACTCCAGCCAAACTACAGCGAGAGCCGTAATCCACAAATGGCGAAAACAGGAGTGGTCGGCCAACCAAAAGGACCCTAAGTGCGCAGCAACAACTCATCCAAGAGGTCACAAAAGACCCCACAGAAACATGCAAAAAAAAAATGTAACCCTCAGTTAAGGTCAGTGTTCATGAATCCACCATAAGGAAAAACACTGAACTCAAGTTGAACCAAAGCTGGGTTCTGATGCAGGAAAATGATCCAAAACACACCAGCAAGTGATCAAACAGTTGTGCAGGGGCGTCAAATGGCATTATAAATGCCAGACACTGGAGACCAAAATATTAAATTTTAAATTTGGACTATGACCACATTATGACAATAATAACGACAGAGCCAGTAAAGTGGCCCGTTGAAAAGCGCTAACAATGCTAGCATGCAAACTGTGAATGAGTAAACTACAGAATTGTTCCTTTTGTCTCGTGCGCTTTGTTTGCCTTGTGCCAAGTGTCAGTCTTTCATCACACTCATTGACAGCTACTATCTGCAAAAACACGGCATCAAAAAGGAAGAACATGAAAACCGGCAATGACTCATTAAGTTTATTTAAAGACTCGCTTTCTATGATGCTTCACAATGGCTTCCTGAAGTGGTGCTTGTCATGCTTGAACAGTGTGAAAGAATGTCAAACCAGATCACGTGTAAAGCCTCATTAATGGATAAACTATTGAAAGGAAAGAAGCGTATTGCTGCAGAGCGACCAGCGGCATTCCCAGGCCAGTTGAGAGACATAGTCTCATGAACGAACGGGTCAAAAGAACTATTTCTTTTTTGTGAACGGAATGAACAAGGTCACCGCCACTAAAATACCCGTTCATGTGGGACAAATGCTTTTTTTTTTGGAGAGTCAGTTCACCGTTCTTTTTGCAGGGCGGGACTATCTGCGTTATTATCCAATCGTCACGCCTCGCTCTGTGGGTGGGTGGGGTTATCTGACTGAAAGACAGTTACAGTGTCGGTGACCTCGTTCATTCCATTCACAAAAAAAAACTAGTTCTTTTGACCTGTTCGTTCATGACTGACTGTTGCGCTGTTGAGTCGGTACAAATGTGAACATGAATGAACGGACTGACTCGACCCGTTTGTTCATGACCGACACACCACTAGTCAACACGTGTTGTTACGCTGTTGAGTCGGTACAAACGTGAACATGAGTGAACGGACTGACTCGACCCGTTCGTTCATGACCGACACACCACTAGTCATCACGTGCTGTTTTGTTGTCGAGTCCGAACAAACGTGAACATGAGTGAACGGACTGGCTCGACCCGTTCGTTCATGACCGACACACCACTAGTCATCACGTGTTGTTACGCTGTTGAGTCAGTACAAACGTGAACATGAGTGAACGGACTGACTCGACCCGTTCGTTCATGACCGACACACCACTAGTCATCACGTGTTGTTACGCTGTTGAGTCAGTACAAACGTGAACATGAGTGAACGGACTGACTCAACCCGTTCGTTCATGACCGACACACCACTAGTCAACACGTGTTGTTACGCTGTTGAGTCGGTACAAACGTGAACATGAGTGAAGGGACTGACTCGACCCGTTCGTTCATGACCGACACACCACTAGTCATCACGTGTTGTTACGCTGTTGAGTCAGTACAAACGTGAACATGAGTGAACGGACTGACTCGACCCGTTCGTTCATGACTGACACACCACTAGTCATCACGTGTTGTTACGCTGTTGAGTCAGTACAAACGTGAACATGAGTGAACGGACTGACTCGACCCGTTCGTTCATGACCGACACACCACTAGTCATCACGTGCTGTTTCGCTGTCGAGTCTGAACAAACGTGAACATGACTGACTCGTTTTTGCCTCCTTCGTTTTTGACTCGTTCGTTCATGACCGACTGTTGCGCTGTTGAGTCAGTCGAGTCGAGTCGGTCATGGCTGACCGGGTCTATACACAGGGGGAGATCACAGGCTAATGACCAATTGACCGAAATGAACGAATCTTTTTACTGAATGAACCGGAATGATGAAAAAAAGTATTAATGGTTCAAACCAAACAGACTCAAATGTCCGTCCCAGATATGATGCCTTTTCACATCACGCACCTCTCTTTGTAATGATTTGTCTCTTTGGAAAGAATGAAAATAGAATAGAGGACAGTTGCTCTTTTATCATCTTAAGTGCTTGTTATTTTGGGAACCAACAAATCATGACTATTTTTAGGAAAAAAAATAAATGTTCCTTGCCAGAGTCTTTAAAATGGCTATTAAAAATAGATTACTGATATCTGTGCTTCTACTAAAGCAGGGGTGTACAAAGTGCGACCTGGGAGCCATTTGCACCCCCATGTGTGTTTCTTTCGTTGGTCCATGGCACATACTAAAAATAAAATTGACCATTGCTAGCAATGCCTTGAAAGGGAAAGCCACATTTGTTTACAATTCCTAAAGACGCTACCATCATCTTGTCTGTGTAGCATTATAGAGTGTGCATACAGGAAGCGGGGTTGCTAATACCCTTTTCCCACCACAATTAGTGGCTCTACCCGAATTTTCTAACACTGGTAGTCCCATTGTAGACAGGTAGAAAACATATGCTAAAATGCTAAAGCTACTTACCATTGAGTGACGTCTTGAAGTAACCTCTCTTCTTGAGAAACTTTGGACTGTGCAGTCTCTACTTCCGGAGCGAATTTGGAATCCAAAACACACGACTGTATGTTAAAAGCTGACATTTTAAAGAGGTAAATCGCCATTTATAATCAATTCCTATACCGTTTACTAACTCCAGTAAAGCGGTACAAACCGGAAGTCTTTCTATGCACGCGGGAGCGTGACCAACCACAGCAGAGTGGAGAACCCGGAAGCGGGCTGTGGGTGTTAGCTGCTCTGTACGAGCCCACAATACATTACAAACGGCCAAAAAATGAGCATAATAGGTCTCTATTGACAATAAATGTTTTTATTTTTGAGAAATTACTGTTGTAAGTTTAATTTTATTACCTCGTAGTTAACCTGAGGGATACGGTGTTGTGACAAACACCCCCTTTGCTATGCTTATTTGGTTTCATCCACCACGTTTGGGGGAGAGAGGCGTCCGTATCATCCGCCTGTCTGAAATGTGCTGACTTGAGGATTTGATTGCTAAATATTTAACATTTAACATTTAATAGAGTGCTGAACATTAGTAAATAGATTTAAAAATAAATAGATTTTCCCAGGACAATGCTTTGCTGAGCAATTGTCCATGTCAGAGATGCTACCCAGGTATATAATGGCCTCCATTGCTGTAGTCCTCATTTGCTGTGCTGATCTTGGTCTTGTTTGTCTTCTCTGTATGTGAAAAAGTTTATACATAAACACACATCAGTCATGTAATGTATATATTATTTTATTAGAAATTAATCACATTCATTTTGTGCTGTGAAAACTGTACATTTAAGGGAGGGGAAAACAATTTGTGACAAGAAAATACAAATGATTATTCAATACACGTCCTTTTGAGGTATGAATTGGACTAGTACAGAGGAACTAGGAAAATTGGCAGGTAATTACTGACAAGGTTATCAAAAACACACTCTTACATGAGGACATGAGGTTCCATTACTCGTCGCGACACAGTGGAGAGTAATAACAAACATCCCGAAGCAGATAATTCATTCATTCTATACAATGTTTGCTTTATAGAAGTACAATGATCTAACCTGTCACAGACACCTCCAAATATGGAGTTTAATGCTAACAAATCTCTAGTTAATAAATTCCTTGAATTACTAATACAGATTTGTTATACAATATATTCTCATATAGCGTCTATATGCTCTGCAATTATGAGGAAGATGGTATAAAAGATTTGAATCATCGGTAAGAAAAGAATGTCCTAAATCCTAAATATCGGTCTTGCTTGAGCATCAAGCACCCATCATATTGCACCGTTTGTTTTTTTTTTTTTCACACTGATGGTCTGAAAACACAAATGTGTTGAAGGTTTGACAGCCAGAGACCGACTGCACTGTCACATCAGCGCCAGGAGCGTCAGAGAAGTCCACATGGTCCCGCAAGGCTGAGAAACCAAGACCAGCCCATTCCCACAGTGCACTGCTCCGCGTCAAGAGTCTGTATTGTGGTGCTGGTGCTTTGGTGTCGAAGCAAATGCAGGGACGGGGGGGACGGAGGGTGGGGGTCATGATTCGGTTGGTTTGTCCCATATTGCAGTGCATACTGCATCACAATACATCGGAAATAAAAATACATAATTAAAATATAAACTAGGGATGGGCATTTCAAAGAATTGGATGGGGTTGGAGAATCATGCACTGAATGTTCTGAACTCCCATTTCAATGCAATAATGCTACCTGAAGGGGTTTTCCTTACAATAATCCCTCGTTTCAGACAAATATTTTAGCAGTCAGTGCATACAAAACCAGTCTAGAGCCCTCAATAAATAAACTAACACCCCTATATTTCTGTATATAGAAAATAAGACACAATATAGACTCAAATCTGGTGCTTGTGTGTCTCGCTGAACATTACAGTAGCATTACTGACAACTAGTGACAATTGTAGAATACACATCATCACAATGTCTTTGAATGCGTCTTCTGAATGCCTTATATTCAGTCGTATTTTAGCTAACTTAGCCATTTTTAGCTTGAAAATGCATAATTTAGGCAAAAACGATAGAAAATAAGGCAAATCCAGAAATTCCAGAAATTTCTTATTTAGCAATTGCACTCAATAGGGTAATTTTTGTCAGTCTGAGCATACAAAACCAGTCTAGAGCCCCCAAGAAATGAACTAACACCCCTATATTTATGTATATAGAAAATAAGACAAAATATAGACTCAAGTCTGGTGCTTGTGTGTCTCGCTGAACATTACAGTAGCATTACTGACAACTAGTGACTATTGTAGATCACCACAATGTCTTTGAATGCGTCTTCCGAATGCCTTATAATCAGTCGTATTTTAGTTAATTTAGCCATTTCTATGCTTGAAAATACATAATTTAGGCACAAAAAAAATGATAGAAAATAAGGCAAATCCAGAAATTCAAAAATATGAATCAAGTCTGGTGCTTGTGTGTCTCGCGGAACATTACAGTAGCATTACTGACAACTAGTGACTATTGTAGAATATTACACATCATCACAATGTCTTTGAATGCGTCTTCCGAATGCCTTAAATTCAGTCGTATTTCAGTTAATTTAGCCATTTCTATGCTTGAAAATACATAATTTAGGCAAAAATGATATAAGGTAAACCCAGAAATTCCAGAAAATATGAATTTCATATTTAGCAATGGCGCTCAATAAAAAAATGCAGGTAAATTTTTTTTTTGGGGGGGTCTGGATTTTGTGGACTGATACAGTAGAAAGCTAGCTTCGATTAGCCACAAGATGTGATTAGTCAGCATTATTTTTAACAAATGCTTCAATAATGATTATACCCATCCCTACTTAAAGTAAAAAAAAACATAATAATAATAGCAGCAATAATAACTGTGGCGATATGAATGGCAAATGAGTCTCATGGAAGAGTCTCATTTTTTTAAAATTCCAGACGTAAAACGGCAAAAGAAGGAATAAAATGCACCAGAAACGACAAAAAAAAAAAAAAAAAAATTCCAAGTAAATTAATTCAAATATGCTGTCAATATGCTGATTCCCCCCCCCCCTCTTAAAAAAAGTAGGGTTTGTCTCGTAAGTTGCAAAGAAGCACAAACGTATCTGACCGGGATTCCGGCGTACATTACAAGAACCACAGGCGACGCTGGCCTGGCATGGACCACGGAGCATATCACCAGCCCTTTGACCTCCTGAGCACTCTAACGAGAGCTGCTTTAAGTCCACTCGGAGAGGAAACAATCATCAAGCACTCCACTCTCCCCCCTTTTGCTCCCGCTGAGGGTTTGAAGACATCGATTCACTTCTCGTATTCCTCTACTGTACCAACACAGGAGCCCGACAGGGAACCGAGGTAAAATAAGGCTTCCGAATCCCATCCCCTCTGTTCAGACCTCTGTCTGCAGGTCAATGATGTCCTGCCCCACTAGAGGGATGGGGGTGCCCGTTTTCTCCCATTCCACGGCGTGCAACTCCAGCGGCGATGCAGCCAGAGGTTCCAGATCTTTGCGAACCCACGCGGGAGGAGACTGCTGTGGTAATCCCCGTACCGCTTCCCAAGGTCTTTCCATGGGAGCCTGCTGTTTGTCCTATAAAGGGGGGGGCGGCAAGGACAAGGGGGGAGACAAAGATATGACATGTTAGCACTAGCTTCACTCATCATAGTAGCTGATGTAATAAAAATGAATTATTCTTAATTCCATTGGAGGTAATTAATGGTCTAATAAGGAATATTGGCAGTGGAGCAAGCGTACTATTGATGGTGTGCCTTGCTTATAGGCGGTAAATTTGTAATTGTGAGGTTATATATATGTATATATATATATAAACACTCACGCTGTGGTTCGTTTTGTCACTTCCTGCTGATGATACGCTCCATCTCACAGACTGTAGGAAGCAAGGAAGAAAATGCATCCTTATTCAAATGTTAACCATAACTCATTTTTACACCATCATGCTCCTTTATTATAATAATAATAATAATTAACTGAGTCCTTGCCTCTGGTATCATTATTGGAACTTTTTTTTTTGCCCATATTTGAATGTATGAATTTGATTTTTTTTTTTTTTTTGTGTAATTGTGGATAACGGACATATGTAGTAGATCATGTGTTACCTTGCTGTCGGATGCAGGCGACTCCCTGTCCTTATCACCATGATGTAACTTCCTGTTCAGGTCCTGGAACATATTCTGGTGACGCTTCTTCGTGTGCATTATTTTCTGTAGGAAAAAAACACAAATCGAAATAATTAATACTATATATATGGGGGTTTCAAATACAATGATGCCATTTGCAGGTAATGCTTTCATTTAAAGGGGTGGGGGGGGCGGGGTCTAAAGTGAAATTTGCTCTCTCAGCATCGTAATATTTCATAATATATGTCATAGTATAATAATAGCATAATAATATTTCACAATAAACCTGTTTACACCATTCTAAATACTGTTTTTAACATTATTAGAGCCCTCTTGACATGAAATAACACCCCTATAGTCACCTTTACGCTCTTATTACCCAATATAGTCGATATAACGAGAATATTTAAGACATAAATAAGACTTGTGCACATGTGTGTAGCTGTAAATGTGTGTAAGCGCGGACAGGAAGTGATGTTGTGAGCTACTTCAAACTTCCATAATATATTTCATAGTATGATAGCATAATAATATTTCATAATAAACCTGTTTTTAACATTATTAGAGCCCTCTTGACATGAAATAACACCCCTATAGTCACCTTTACGCTCTTATTACCCAATATAGTCAATATAACGAGAACATTTAAGACATAAATAAGACTTGTGCACGTGTGTGTAGCTGTAAATGTGTGTAAGCGCGGACAGGAAGTGATGTTGTGAGCTACTCCAAACTTTCATAATATATTTCATAATATATTTCATAATATATTTCATAGTATGATAGCATAATAGCATAATAATATTTCATAATAAACCTGTTTACACCCATCTAAATACTGTTTTTAACATTATTAGAGCCCTCTTGACATGAAATAGCACCCCTATAGTCACCTTTACACTCTTATTACCCAATATAGTTGATATAACGAGAATATTTAAGACATAAATAAGACGCGTGTGTAGCTGTAAATGTGCTCCAGCGGCGCGGACAGGAAGTGATGTTGTGAGCTACTTCAAACTTTCATAATATATTTCATAGTATGATAGCATAATAGCATAATAATATTTCATAATAAACCTGTTTACACCCATCTAAATACTGTTTTTAACATTATTAGAGCCCTCTTGACATGAAATAGCACCCCTATAGTCACCTTTGCGATGTTATTACCCAATATAGTTGATATAACGAGAATATTTAAGACATAAATAAGACGTGTGTGTGGCTGTAAGACAGGAAGTGATGTTGTGAGCTACTTCAAACTTACAAAATAAAAGCCCGATCAAGTCTGGTGCTTGTGTGTCACACCCAGTATCATGAATTCAGTATCATTACTGACACCTAGTGACCAATTTAGAGTACTACATATCATATTTGAATGCTTTTTCTTAAATATGCATTTTTTTTGGTTTAATAATAAATAATAATAATAATCAACAAAATCTGACTGGTTAAATATGCATTTTTTTTTGGTTTAATAATAAATAATAATAATAATCAACAAAATCCGACTGGTATTTACCTCAAAGTCCAGTTCAGCATATCGGGACTTTTGTCTCTGTAAAAGAAAGTGTAAAAAAAAAAAAGTTGAATAAACAAAATATTGGAAAAATATATATAATAAAATAAAATATATGAATTCAGCGTTACCTCCAAGGAGCTCATGGATAAGGTGGAGATGGTCTCGCTTTTGGACATCATGGAGTTCATGGACTCAAAGGTGTTCTCCAGGCTGCTATGGGTGATGTGAGATTCACTGGACATGTTGTGGATGTTCTGGATGGGCGAGTCCCTCTCGGAATAGGAAACGCTGATCTGATCGGGAGGGATGGATTTGATCCCGAAGGCGGTTTGCGGCTCGGCAAAAGGCCCGCCCATGTGCATGAGTCTTGCCTGCGGGAGTTGCTCCACGCAGATGTTGTATTTTGTCGAGTCGTCTTTCGGCTTGGATCTCAGCGTGGACGTCGTGTTGGGCATGAGCACGTAGCCGCCGCCGCCGCCGCCGCTGCTGGAGACTCCGCCCTCTGCTTGAACCAACGCAAGATCGGCATCCAGTTGCTGGAAGAGCTCCCCCTCGCAGACGTATACGGGCTTCCCGCAGGATGGGTCGACTCCGCCGGCCAAACGGCTTTTTTCCCGTTTCAGTGTGAGAGTGTGGCTGGAATATTCGGGAACGGCTTGCATGTGGCTTTTGCTGGATGGCAAAGTGTGGAAGTTGGGTCCCATGGGAAGAGGCATTTGAGGCGGCGACATTTTCTCTTCCGAGGAGCTGCTCATTCCTTTTAAAAAAGGAAATCAAAAGAGAATAACAATGAGGGCTTACATAATGAAATGCTAATGGAAAACTTGTTAAGAGCAAAAAAGCGTCATGTTTACCTTGTCTGTTCGAATCCCCGTCCTTTTCATTATCGGACTGCTGAAAAAGAGTATAAACATTCCGTCAGTGCAATAAGAAAATTCAAAAGGCACTCAAAAAATTATTAAAGTCAATAAACATAAAAAAAAAAACATACCGTGAGCTGGTTGTGGCCATTGTGATGGGAGCTGCCGGAATCTCCATTTCCGTCGTCCTTGCGGTCCACTACCCTGCACTTAACAGCTTCCTGAACCTAAATGGGAATTATTAAGGAAAATTGCATATAAAAACCCGCAGCTCAATGAAGCGCATAAAGCTAAACCAATCAAAAAAAGTTTCTCTTACCTCTCGACGCAGAATGCAATGGACCATGACGATGATGAAACCTTCCAGGGAATCGAAGACGGCGAAAAGGATCTGGAAGAGTGCGGAACGGCGGTCGGTGATGGCGAGCACGGCAGACATCCACGTGAGAGCCAACAGAGGCAGAACCACGCAGGAGCTCCATAGCGATGCCCTGAAGGAGAACACAAAGAATAGGTATCATTTCAATGAGGGGTTTTTCCACTCCCACGCACACTTCAGGCAAACACAACAGTGTGGGAATTCTTGCTACTTGTATGTTAAAGCCATTTAACGGTGACGTTCAAAGATGCATTCAAAGAGTTTGATATTTTCTATGTACATAAATAGTAAATGGCGGTCGAGTGGTTAGCGCGCTAAGACCTCACAGCTAGGAGACCAGGGTTCAATTCCACCCATCTCTGTGTGGAGTTTGCATGTTCTCCCCGTGCATGTGTGGGTTTTCTCCGGGTACTCCGCTTTTGCTCCCACATTCCAAAACCATGTCTATTAGTTTATTTTAGCCATGTTTATGCTTGCAAAAAAACACTAAACTCATCACACAGTAACTTAACACCTAAAAAATATACAAAGAAGTACCAATATGAGTTTTTTGAAGTTTCCCATTCTGCATTGTGTCTGAGCAAAGCAGTTCATTGGAGGACATGCGGCATAGAAAGTGGTTAGTGCGCAGGCCTCACAGCTTGGAGACCCGAGTTCGATCCCACCCTCGGTCATCTCTGTGTGGAGTTTGCACGTTTTCCGCGTTTCATGCATGGGTTTACTCCGAGTACTCTGGTTTCCTCCCACATTCCAAAAACCATGCTAGGTTAATTAGCGACTCCAAATTGTCCATAGGTATGAATGTGAGTGTGAATGGTTGTTTGTCTATATGTGCCCTGTGATTGGCTGGCGACCAGTCCAGGGTGTACCCCGCCTCTCGCCCAAAGACAGCTGGGATAGGCTCCAGCACCCCCGCGAGACAGCGGTAAAAAATGAATGAATGAATGATGTCTGTTGTTAGCTAGCTCATATTAACTTGTTTTTTTCACACAGGGAAATACAAAAGGAAAAAAATGTGTGTTCATGTTTCACAAAAAAAACAACAACAAGGAACTCTCCCAATGCTAACATATGTGAGTCTCATTTTCTTGTCTCCTATATTGTGTAATGGGAGTGTAAATGTGACTATAGGGGTGTTATTTCATGTGGAGAGGGCTCTAACAATGTATTAAAAAGGTCGTAAACAAGTTTTCTATGCTCTAACTACACAAGCATCATATGATGCTTTCTTCCGGTGGCTAACAATGTTTTTATTTTGAAGTTTACGTTGGTTGTTGACATTAACAGGTTCTACAAATCGAGTAAGGGTGTATTCTTCTACTTTTCGACAGCTATTTGTTTGAGAACCTCGACAGCGGACCACATCATCAGTACAGCTGTAATGGTGCTGATGGGTGCGATAAACACACACCCCCTGGTGCAAATAGAAGATCAATAGGACCTACCCAGCTCTCTCCTTCAGCTTCACATCAGTGATGCCGTCCTTGGATACCAGCTTGTTGAAGACCAGAATACCAATGACCATATTCACCTGGTTGGAAAAAAAAAACAAAAACAGAATGATCAGTTATAAAATGGGAAATGCATGGAGGAATAAAGCATTGGATTGGATTAGGATGTTGAAATCAGATCAGATACCAACCAAAACAACGGCAGCGGCGGGGCCAACAAAGGAGTAGAGAAGTCCGCCCTCCAGAGACAGCCAGCAGCTAGAATAGAATACAAAGAGGGACAAAATGATTTAATGTTTGACCTTACAAAACATATTTTCCAAATACAGTCCAACTTCCAAAGTTGGTTTTATTTCATTTGAACATGCATCAGATTACAATTGAATGCATCCCATAATCAGTTCACAGTTCCACATGTCCAAAAGGAGTAGGAAGAAGCAAAGCTTATTAAATCCTACCCCTCCATCTGGTACTTTTACAATCAGTAACTGTTATTTGTTCACTTCCTGCTTTCCTAATATAGTTTTTTAAAATTTTGTATTTATTATGTTTTTACTTTTATTTTCATTTATTTTTATTTGTTCCAGAATTGTCAGAGAATCCTGTTTGGAACATTATTACAAGGTAGAGGAACATATGTTCTATATTAGAACAATTAATCTATGACTCATTAATTTGTTCACTTCCTGCTTTTCTAATATAGTTTTTTTATTTTGTATTCATTTATTATTTATTATTTATTATTTATTATTTATTATTTATTATTTATTATTTATTATTTATTATTTATTATTTATTATTTATTATTTATTATTTATTATTTATTATTTATTATTTATTATTTATTATTTATTATTTATATTTTTATTTTTATTTTTATTCTCCTTTACTGGTTCCAGAATTGTCAGAGAATCCTGTTTAGAGCCCTCTAGACATAAAATAACACCCCTATAGTCATAATTACGCTCCTATTACTAACAAAATAGACATAATAAGTGAAAACAAGTTTGAAAATGCTTCATTTAGGCAAAAAAAAGGATATAAAATAAAAACACACTCCACTGTGCAAGGTAGAGGAACATATTAGAACAATTAATCTATGACTCATTAATCATCCACTATGTTAGTAAATTATATATTTCTCGGTTTTCCATTATAGCTGACCCATTACATCTGCAAGATATTCACACACATAAGCTTTGACTACGCAATTAATCGAGAGAACAAGCTTGGGATTAATCGATTAAAAAAAAAAATGATTATTTGCAGGTTTAACCCCTATGAAACTTACAAAAAATGAATTTCTACCAAAAACAAACATGAAAAAGACTTACTAGTTGACGGTGCCGTAGCCCTTGGCTTTAGTGAAGCCCACAGACACAGCCACCACTAATGCAGGCAAGCCTGGAATCATAAACAATAAGCGGTTAGAGTCTGGGGGAGGGAGGGAGGGGGAGGGGGGGGGGGGGGGAGGCGAAAGCGACAAAATTGAAGCGAAAGATAACAAACGCTAACTTACCCCAGCCTAAGCATAAGAAGCGCTTGCGGATGATGCGGTTGCGCAGACGACCAGTGACAGCCATGTACGACTGCCAAGCTTCTGTCAGAACCCAGCAGAAAGACGAGAGGAAGAAGAAGTGGAGGAAAGCCGCCACCAGTGTGCACACCACCTGGAGGGGGGGGGGGAATCCCAAAAGAGGGCAGGTTGTGGATCCATCGGTATCGGATAAATATATTTCTGTTTGTATCGTATCAGTATCGGTGTTAGAAACCCTACCTTATTGCGAGCCTGAGTTTGTCCAACGAGAATGAGCGCGTTGGAGCATATAATGGAGAGGCAGAAGTTGATGAGGATAACGGAGCGCTCGGAGCGGATGTACCTGGAGGTTAGTCAGAAGATGCAAAACCATAAGTTTGGCTGCAGAGACGAGAGAACCAAGCTTTGAGGTTTGCTGGTGGGGTGACTTACTTCCACACGGAGACGTAGATGATAATGAGGAGGAGCAGAGTGAGCGAGGAGACCCCACAGCCAACTATGAGAGTCACGGATGGGAGAAGCGCCTTGTCCATGATCTGCATAGAGGAGACAAGAACCATAAAAAAAAAAAAAAAAAATTACTGAGCTGCATGTGAAGCCTATAATGCGCTATCTGGAACAGCAGACGAGCTCCCTAAAGGCACACGCTTGACTGGCACAATCAGCGCAAGGCAAGGTGACCTCAAGGTGAACATGTCAGAAAAAGATGAAGACGGGGGGGGGGGGGACCACACAAACGGTTCGGGGTCAAATCATCGCTGCATGAGCTTGAGAGGACATGATGTTGCACATCGACTACTTCGCATGCGGCGACACTCTCGTATTTAACGGATAACCCTTTACCGGTTCCGTCGACCCTTTTTTTTTTTTGTGTCAAGCGTCAAACCCTGCAGAGGTGAACAGGTGCATCGTTATCACCAGTGCATCCATCTGTCGCAACCGGTCCTTTTTTTTTTTTTTTTTTTTTTAGCACCTAGCACCAAAACTGATGCCCTCTCTAAGAAGCAATGGATGCTTTTCTCGGAATTAAAGATAAATTTTGCTACAAAAAACATATATATTTTTTCTACTGAGTAAAGGAAGCTGATTCCATCACATCGCAGTCACCATAGCAACATAAAAACGCACCATGTGCCAGGTTTCGGAAGGTTAAACACAATAATGCCGCTCAGAGGAATCGACTGCTTAATGTTTCATACTCAACAGCGCCTCTACTGGTTGCAAAAACATACAGCAATACATTGTTTATCACTGTTAATTGGTAAGGCCTTCTAAATACAGTTTTTATTTTATTTTTATTTTTATTTTTATTTTTATTTTTATTTTTATTTTTATTTTTATTTTTATTTTTATTTTTATTTTTATTTTTATTTTTATTTTTATTAAATGGTTCCAGAATTGTCAGCGAATCCTGTTTTTAACATGATTAGAGCCCCCTAGACATAAAATAACACCCCTATAGTCACATTTACGCTCCTCATTACTAACAAAATAGACATAATAAGAGAAAATAAGTTTGAAAATGCTTCATTTAGGCAAAAAAAAAAGAATATAAAATAAAAACATGCTCCACTGTACAAGGTAGAAGAACATATGTTCTATATTAGAACAATTAATCTATGACTCATTTATTTTTATTTTTAATTCTTTTTAATGGTTCCAGAATTGTCAGCAAATCCTGTTTTTAATATTAGAGCCCTCTACACATGGAATAGCACCCCTATATTCACCTTTACACTCAGATTATGCAATCTGGTAGTCATAATAAAATAAAATAAGACATATAAGACATAAATAAGACTTGTTCTGGCGATCCAGTCTGGTGCTTGTGTGTCTCACCGAACACCGAACACTACACAGTGTCTTTGAATGTGTCTTTTGAATGCCTGTTGCGCTAATACAATTCGAATCTGCCAAAAAAACAGTTGATGCTCAAAGACTAGATAGGACAGCTGTGGTCTGTAACGAATCACATAAACATCACATAACTTAAAACTGTTATTTCTAAATGCCCGCAAGGCATGCTGGGTAGTCCAGCTGTCACAACACTATTAACTATATGGACAATAAAACAATGGATACCAAATCGGATTGATTTCGAAATCAAGCTAAACATGGCAAAATGTTACAAAAAAAAGAGTACCACAAGTTACCCAGCATGCCTTGTGGAAGGAATGTATGGTATGCTACTTTGTGCAGCATGTTCCGTTTTTTTGTTGATGGCTTTTTTTGTAGTCCGATTGCATCTGACTATTCTGAAGACGCTTTGCATGTTAAAGGTTTTTTTTTTTTTTAAAAGTCCTGATTTGGCCCGTGGGCTACAGTTTAAACACCAATGATATATACAGTACTTTTTAATTAAATGTAGTACTATACCAGACGCAAACAGATGGCAGATTGTGCCAGCTTTTATCGAATCTTACGGAAAGTACAAACACGGGCGAATCTGTTTGTCTTGAATTTGACCTAAATATCATAAATGTTTTCATAAATTACAGTTTCTGACGAAAAACTAAATAAGGCGACGCTATTGGACGGTCGTATCAAAGATTTTGAAATGAGACGACATCAAAAGCAAAAGTCTGTCCCTCTCTGCTATATATATATTACTGGCGGGGAGATGTCATTGAAAATGACCACAGTGCACATTAAAGGTTGAAAGATGGGGGGTAGGGTGGGGGTTATGAAGATGGGGGGGGGGGGGGGCGGTTGCAAGAAAACAGGAACTGTCAATGCATAACCAGATGTCTGTCTCTCATTGGTTCATATATCTGGAGGAGGACGACAAAAAAAATCGGAGAAAAAGGATGCTAATAACAATAATCGGAGTATATAACGATCGTGATGAGTGACTTTTTATCCCCGGGTTCAAGTCTACAAGTCATGAAAATGTTCATATGAAGCATAATTTGGTAGTGGGTGCTAAGTCGATGCTAAATGATGTTGGATGCTAAATGAATGACGGTCAAAGGCGTGAGTGGGGAAGGGGGGGGGGGTTAAGGTTGGTTAGGTAATGGTTGCTGTGTGTTTTTTTTTTTTTTTAACCCCACCCCCCACCCCCCACTCCCTCCAAACCCCTTTCAGCTTCTCAGTTATGAAAAATCCCACAGGCCGAGTTTTTTTTTTTTTTTTTTTTTTTTTCGCTGCAGAAGCCGTTGCCACGGCAACTGGCTCGGCCAGCTTCTGGGGCAACACAGTCTACAGGGGAAATAACATTGTTTTTTTGTTTTTTTTTGCGCATTAAAACACGCCGCCATTCACAGGACGTTATTGCACACGTTATTCCTTCACATTTACGATATTTTAACACCATTTTGGTCATGCAAGCAACATTTTTTTTCGTGTAATTGTCATGCGTCAATAACCCACTAAAAATCACATTTTTCTTCCAGGGGAGACAAAGAGGGAAAAAATGCAAATGAGTCCAAACCCTAACATGCGTCGCATTTTCACACACATGCAATTACACGAAAACGTCAAAAGATGGTGGAGAGGCAAAATAAACAACAAAAAAAACGATTTGCATAACCGGATTTTCGAAGACTTACCGAATCGAAGTTGGTGTGCGCTAAAATGGCGAAGGTGGAGAGGCTGTCACACACGCATTTGGTTCGGAACGAATGAACGGGGACGGCTCTGCAGCTCCGAGCAGACCAAGATCCGAGCAGGGAGGATCTGCACAGGGGAGGAGAACAAAAGCAAGGCGCCGGTGAGGAGAGAAGAGGAGAAGAGGAGAGAAAAGAAGAGGAGAGGCTGCTCTGCGCTCTGACGAGTCTCATTAAAAATGCGTCTTGATTGATTGTGGGGGCTCCAAAAATAACTCACATATGAAATGACGCCCACGTCTACCTTTTTTTTTTTATTAATTTATCTCTTTAAGCTGTCATAACCCTGTCAATCATTATAAACACAGCAAAAACGGACATAAGGTGCTTAGAATTACATGGAATTAACGATACTTGACGTGTTTGTGCCTGATTACTTAAAATATAGACGCATATGGAAATATTTTTTTCTGGTATTATGATTTTACTGGCACTACCTGGCCACCAAAGGTGGGTGGAGCCATCGGAATTATACCTGGCAACATGTACATGAATAAAAATGAGGGAAATGTTGGGAAAAATAAGGAACTGCACGGTGGAAGAGTGGTTAGCATGCAGACCTCACAGCTAGGAGACCCTAGTTCAATTCCACTCATCTTTGTGTGGAGTTTGCATGTTCTCCCCGTGCATGCGTGGGTTTCCTTCCACATTCCAAAACCACGTCTATGTCTATTAGTTTATTTAGCCATGTTTATGCTTGCAAAAAAAAACACTAAATTCATCACACAGTAACTTAACACTCCAAAGGTGTAACTAAAAAATATACAAAGAAGTACCAATATGAGTTTTGAAGTTTCCCATTCTGCATTGTGTCTGAGCAAAGCAGTTCATTGGAGAACAGAAAGTGGTTAGTGCGCTGGCCACACAGCTAGAAGACCCGAGTTCAATCCCACCCTCGGCCATCTCTGTGTGGAGTTTGCATGTTCTCCCCGTGCATGCGTGGGTTTTCTCCGGGTACTCCGGTTTCCTCCCACATTCCAAAAAACATGCTAGGTTAATTAGCGACTCCAAATTGTCCATAGGTATGAATGTGAGTGTGAATGGTTGTTTGTCTATATGTGCCCTGTGATTGGCTGGCCACCAGTCCAGGGTGTACCCCGCCTCTCGTTCAAAGACAGCTAGGATAGGCTCCAGCACCCCCCGACAACAAGCGGTAGAAAACGAATGAATGTTTACAACCTTCTAAATACGATTTTAAACATTATTAGAGCTCTCCAGACATGAAATAACACCCCTATAGTCACATTTACACTATGAAATCCCAATATAATAGGCATAATAAGAGAAAAAAAATGACATAATATCATCTCAAACATGTTAGCATTGGGAGTGTTCCTTGTTTTTGCTTTTTTACTTGCTTTTTCTGTACGGTACTTCCTGCGGTGGCTATAGTCTCATCACTGTCAAATTACAAACACTTAGCGACTAATGTAGAATACTACATATCACCACAGCGTTTTATGTAAAATGCAGTTAAATATGCATATTTCTTAACTAAGCATACACTGTAGTCAACCACCTACCACAGCATGCTTTATTAATGAATATATATATGTAATACATATGTAAACAAATGCACAAAACATGACAAAAATGTGCATCTCCAAACAATAAATCAATGCATCTAACCTAAGATGCGTCGCTAACCAATCCAATACAAGAGTTAGGTGCAAATCCATGCATGAAGGGTATTAATCAATATATCCGACTGCAGTGCACCACACTGATCATTCTTTGCAATATTCAGACTCTCTCATGCGGCTAAATAGGAGCCAGGAGGTCAAATGTAACCCCGCTCGTCCAAAAGCGTGTCTCTTATTGTCCCGAAACACCGCAGGTCTTTGTGCGTCTTGTCGTAAGTTCATTTGAGGAGCTAATGGAGCCCTTCCTGCGCCACACAGGCGCTGACCCTATCTGCCCTTGGCCGCATCCTCCCAATGATGATCCCAATCCGCTGTCATAAATGAAGCACATCCGACAAGCGCGCTCTTGTGGCCCTCGCTTGACAAGCACAGGAAGTGTTCTACTTGCGATTCAGTTAAGTTTTGTGTTGAATTTAAGGAATAAGTGCAACATGGCGGATAAGTCAATCTAAGCCCGAAGGGATATGTTAGCATGCTACATAATGCTTGATTGTCGTACACTGACTATTGGTCATAGAAGTCGGTGTTTTCCTTATCTTTTTATTTGTTAGTGGCTTTTTTGATGAAAATCAATATGCTGATATCGTCCAATTGTCCGATATCAGCCGATAGCGATATGTGTAACATGATGTGTATGTATGTATGTGTGACTTTTTACTTCTATTTGTCGCTATTTGTCTTGTACATTTATTTTTATTTCATTTGAACATGCATCAGATTACAATTGAATGCATCCCATAATCAGTTCACAGTTCCACATGTCCAAAAGGTGTAGGAAGAAGCAAAGCTTATTAAATCCTACCCCTCCATCTGGTACTTTTACAATCAGTAACTGTTACATTTGTTCACTTCCTGCTTTCCTAATGTAATTAAAGTTTGTTGGGTTTTTTTAGTTTTTATAATTTTTTTTATTTTTTATTTTTATCCTAAAAAATTTAATTTTTATTTTATTTTTATTTTTATTTTTATTTTTATTTTTTATGGTTCTAAAATTGTCAGAGAATCCTGTTTTTAATATTTTTGTATTTTTATTTTTATTGGGGTTTTTTTTGGTTTTTAAAATGTGACACAGGCCGATAAACAAACAGCCGCGAGCCACAAATGCCCCCCAGGCCACACTTTACACACCCTAGGAAGTAGTTTGGAAGAGGTCTAGCTGTATCTGAGAATAAGGTTTATTATTAAATAAAATAAAAATAAAAAAACTATATTAAGAAAGCAGGAAGTGAACAAATGTAACAGTTACTGATTGTAAAAGTACCAGATGGAGGGGTAGGGTTTAATAAGCTTTGCTTCTTCCTACTCCTTTTGGACATGTGGAACTGTGAACTGATTATGGGATGCATTCAATTGTAATCTGATGCATGTTCAAATGAAATAAAACCATTACCATTTTTGCTATAGTTATTGTTTTTTTTTTTTTTTTTAAAATGTGACACAGGCCGTAAAAAAACAGCCGCGGACCACAAATGCCCCCTAGGCCACACTTTAGACACCCTGGTAAGCTGTATCTGAGAATAATAAATAAACCACAATAAAAAATCAAAATAAAACCTTCACCTTTTTTACTGTATTTGTATCTTTTACTTCCATCAATCACATTACTAAATACCCTCCCTTCAGCTGGTAATGTCATGGAAAAAAGCACACAAATGCTCCGAGAATGTGCCATACGGTAAGTGTGTGTCAGAGATGTCTCCACATGTTGTGGCACTGGCTCTGCCCCCCCCCCCTCTGTGCCACAAATGACTGACATGAAAAAAGGGATGAAACATTATCGCTCCCCCTCTGGTGACTCTCAGGGTGGATGAATGTACAACTCGGTGATGGATGCATGACTAAAACAAGGTGACGGGAAAAAATAGAGGATGCACGCAAAAGATAGATAGACAACAAAAGTCAACACTTACGTTTCACTCTCATCCCAAGATAGGCAAGTCTCATTCATGGTGCCCTGAGAATTAGAGGACGCAGAAAGGGAGAACAACATTGTGAGGAATCTATGCATACAACATACAACATGTATAGATTGCAATGATGCATTAAAGAACATGTGAGAAGCAACACCTTGCTGCCACCCATCTGCTTCCCGCCATTGCTAAAAACAGCTTATCAGCTACAGAAGCTCATTACCACTCCGGTGACTGTGATTTCTCATCACCGACTTGACCAGCTGGTTAGGCTGTTGATCTTTGCAGGTCTCAAAATCATCGGCAAATGTCACAGTTTCACCGCAAATGTCAACTAAAATGTCAAGTTCCGTGTGCGGCGGGTGAGCAAACACCCCGAGGGGGGGTAAGGCTGTGGACTTACATTGTGGAGGTGGGGGAACTCGATCTCAACAGGAGAAGACACAAGGGAAGGGGTGGGCTTGACGATCACCGTGACCACTTTGGAATTGAGCAGGGTGCTGTTGCTGTAGGAATTAGACATGATGGAATCAGTGGGGAATGAGTGACTTAGAACAATAAGGGGGCAAGGATTTTGAACCGTGACCCTAACACTTTTCCGATATGCTGATATTGTCAAAATTGTCAATTTCCGATACTCTTATTGAGCCGATAATTATTGGTACTGACAATTATCGGCCATCTCTAGTTATTTATGTATGTACGTATAACTTTCTTAATAGTGGGTAATGAGTGACTTAAATAAAGGGGGCAAGGATTTTGAACCGTGATCCTAACACTTTTCCGATATGCTGATATTGTCAAAATTGTCAATTTCCGATGCCGATTCTCTTATTGAGCCGATAATTATTGGCACTGACAATTATCGGCCATCTCTAGTTATTTATGTATGTATAAATTTCTTAATATTTTGACATTATCTTGTATAATTACTGCCGATTTTTCCATATCACCTTTTATTGAGCCGATAATTATTGGCACTGACAATTATCGGCCATCCCTAGTTATTTATGTATGTATAACTTTCTACTTCTATATTTGTCCTGTAAATTAGATTTTTTTCTTAATATTTTGACATTATCTTGTATAATTACTGCTGATTTTTCCATTTCACCTCTTATTGAGCCGATAATTATTGGTACTGACAATTATCGGCCATCTCTAGTTATTTATGTATGTACGTATAACTTTCTTAATAGTGGGTAATGAGTGACTTAGAATAATAAAGGGGGCAAGGATTTTGAACCGTGACCCTAACACTTTTCCGATATGCTGATATTGTCAAAATTGTCAATTTCCGATGTCGATACTCTTATTGAGCCGATAATTATTGGTACTGACAATTATCGGCCATCTCTAGTTATTTATGTATGTATAACTTTCTTAATATTTTGACATTATCTTGTATAATTACTGCCGATTTTTCCATATCACCTCTTATTGAGCCGATAACTATTGGTACTGACAATTATCGGTCATCCCTAGTTATTTATGTATGTATAACTTTCTACTTCTATATTTGTCCTGTAAATTAGATTTTTTTCTTAATATTTTGACATTATCTTGTATAATTACTGCTGATTTTTCCATATCACCTCTTATTGAGCCGATAATTATTGGCACTGACAATTATCGGCAATCCCTAGTTATTTATGTATGTACAACTTTCTACTTCTATATTTGTCCTGTAAATTAGATTTTTTTCTTAATATTTTGACATTATCTTGTATAATTACTGCTGATTTTTCCTCGGCCATTTCCTCCATTTTGGGGGTTTTGGGACCCCTTATACGAGATAATTATATTGCACAATGACTCTTTTCTGTGGCTTGTTCACAACATAAAGTAAAGTGAGTAAAGTGTTACGTGTACCCCTTCATCCTGTCATATAGTCCTATTTCCATTAGATGAAAGGATGTCCAACTTGTGGAGCTCATTTCGGCATAAGTACAAACCAACACTAAAACTTGCCTCACAGTCTTGGGACAAAACCAGCTGTAAAATACTAATTTTCTTCCTTTTTTGTTGTTTTTTGGGATGCATGTCAACTATAAGAAATAGAGTGGACCCCATCTAGTGGCAAAAGAAAGAATGACAATGATGTAATGTCTTACCTCTGAAAGGAGAGGAAGGAACTAAGGTTTCTGTAGAGAACGATGCCAGTCACAAATGCATCATTGCCATCTAAAATGAAGAAAACAATTGCTTAAATATATATTTGCAAAACAAATGACTTTTATGATGTTTATCTGCAAAAAAAAAAACAAAAAACGTACCAGTTTGCTCGATGGCTAGTGCTTCTCTGGAAACAGAAATTTTCTCCTCGGAAGTCCTCACCCAGTCTAACATGCCCCTCCAGCCCTTAGCCGGGAAAGTGAAGTTGGAGCTTGTTGTCGTTGGCCGCTTATGGATGCTCAGCACTGAGTAGAAAACAGTGACGAATGAGTGAAAATACTACCAAGAATGCTTTGCTACAGGAAGAAATTATATGTACTAAGTCTCATGCAGTTCAAGATGGCAGAAATAGTCATACTTAGGCAAGAGAGATGTTCTAATCGCACTCAGGGCTCACCTAAATTTTCGGTGACTTCATAAATGTCCTGGAAGCCGCTCATTTGCATACCGATCATGTTTACCGAGTCCTCAACAAGATGGAAGAACTCCTTAACGTTGGCGCCCATCTGTATGAGGAAAACAACAAAAAAATGGACATAATGAGTGTACAAAAGTTACAATTTTTGTGGCGTGTGTTACTGTAATGTAGTTTGTAATGTGGTTTCTCAATTATCATGTAGCATTTATCTATTTATGTGTACAAATAGCACCAAAATCCTTCAAGTTTGAATTGAATTGAATGAGTATTTGGCGCCCCCGGAAGTACTGGTGTAACTGTACAAATATACATCGGTAAAACTCACACTCTGATGTATTAAAGCAGTGATTTTCAACCACTGTGCCGTAGTTAAAAAAAATATTATTAATTTATAATTTTCTCCAAATATTATGTCATTTTCGAGTGTCCGTGGTGTAAAAACGGGAAGAGCAATGTAATATTCGTCCGTGTGGAAACAAGTAGTTGATTTCCTGGTTCCTCCAATAGAATTAGTGATGCACGTGAGAGGTCATGGTGACATTTTGTAATATTATATAATTATAATTATAATATAAAAAACGTGCCATGGCTCAGAAAAGGTTGAACACTGCCGTAAAGAGTAGCGCTGGATGACGAGTGGACAGTTCGGGTTTTTAGCTCGTCCATTGGTTTCCCATGTGCCACGTGACATGACACCACGCCCCTTATAGTCTGCCTGACAATGCCTTTAATTACAACTTTAATGTACATTTAATTTTTAGCCACCTTCCGGGATGCAACTTGTTAGAAGGGTTACCACGCCCCCGCCCCCTTATGGTCTGACTGACAATGCCTTTAATTACAACTTTAATGTACATTTAATTTTTAGCCACCTTCTAGGATGCCACTCGTTAGAAGGGATACCACGCCCTCTTATGATCTGACAGACGATGCCTTTAATTACAACTTTAATGTAGATTTAATTTTTAGCCACCTTCCAGGATGCAATTTGTTATGAGAGTTACCACGCCCTCATTTGGTGTGACTAACAATGCCTTTAATTACAACTTTAATGTACATTTAATTTGTAGACATCTTCCAGGACGCAACTCGTTAGAAGGGTTACCACGCCCCCTTGTGGCCTGACTAAAGCCTACTTTATTGAAGGGAGATAAAAAAAAATTAGCAAATTATTATTGTACAGTTAGCCCAGCTGCATAAATTATGGGATATCATACCTTATACTGGATTGACATAAGGAAATGGGTGAATCCGAATAGTATCTTTATCTAGATGTTCTCCCAGCCTGCTGCCTAGCAACCGGCAAACTTCCTAAAGGCCTTAAATGGACATGGCGTTGAGTCACACTGCAGTTTCTACAGTATTTCCTCTCCCTCACACTTAACGGAGGGGAGGGCTGCCGTTACTTGCGTATCTCTGACGCATAACCGGAGCAATGTGGGCGCTAGGTGTGTGTGTTTTTTTTTTTTTTCGACGTGATGTGTCGTGCCGTCTGTGTCCCCTCTCGGCCCTGACGAGGCTTTGTGGGATGGCGTGGAGACTCACAGATTGCCGAGTGGGCGTTGTGCTTTTCCCTGAGTCAATCTCACCCGCCCCCCACACTTCAAGCTCACCTTGAAGTGTGTCATCACAGTGTTTTTTTTTTTTTTGCATTTTTTTTTTTTTTACAGTTTTGGGGTTTTCGCAATTAACTGTTCCACACTAAAATAACTTGCTGTGATTGTGATCTAATTAATTCTTTTCACGTCTGGCGCTCGGAGGTGTCCCTCGCGCTCGCACGCCCATTTTCACACGTACCAGCTGTGCCTCTTCCCATTTGTCGTGATGTTCCTCCTTCAGTAAGTTGCTGATTGTTTGGACGTAGTTCTGCAAATAAAGAAAACACAGGTGTAAGAACATACCTGGTATGGTAATTTGGTGGGAGATACATGCGCTGTAGATTTTGCAATGTGGAAAGAAAAGTATCAGGATGACGTGGTTATGACACATCCTGGAGGTGACAATTGAAGGTGGTGTTCCCTTTGCAGCTGTAAGATTCCGCAGTGTGACTATGGGAATTCTTGTCTATTCATCCTATGGATAATAAACAACCATTCACACTCACATTCATACCTATGGACAATTTGGAGTTGCTAATTAAGCTAGCATGTTTTTGGAATGTGGGAGGAAACCGGAGTACCCGGAGAAAACCCACGCATGCACGGGGAGAACATGCAAACTCCACACAGAGATGACCGAGAGTGGAATTGAACTCGGGTCTCCGAGCTGTGTGGCCTGCGCGCTAACCACTTTCTATGCAGCATGTCCTCCAATGAACTGCTTTGCTCAGACACAATGCAGAATGGGAAACTTCAAAACTCATATTGGTACTTCTTTGTATATTTTTAGGTACACCTTTGGAGTGTTAAGTTACTGTGTGATGAGTTTAGTGTTTTTTGCAAGCATAAACATGGCTAAATAAACTAATAGACATGTTTTTGGAATGTGGGAGGAAACCGGAGCACCCGCAGAAAACCCACACATGCACAGGGAGAACATGCAAACTCCACATAGAGATGGTTGAGGGTGGGATTGAACTCGGGTCTCCTAGCTGTGTGGCCTGCGCACTAACCACTTTCTATGCCACATGTCCTCCAATGAACTGCTGTTTTTGCAGAATGGGAAACTTCAAAACTCATATTGATACTTCTTTGTATATTTTTAGGTACACCTTTAGAGTGTTAAGTTACTGTGTGATGAGTTTAGTGGTTTTTTGCAAGCATAAACATGGCTAAATAAACTAATAGACATGGGAGAACATGCAAACTCCACAAATTGAATGAAATTGAACCCTGGTCTCCTAGCTGTGAGGTCTGCGCGCTAACCACTCGACCACCGTGCAACCACGATAATAATCAGACATCCCTAATTCATGCAGAAACTCATATTGGTACTTGTTTGTATATTTTTAGGTACACCTTTGGAGTGTTAAGTTACTGTGTGATGAGTTTAGTGTTTTTTTTGCAAGCATAAACATGGCTAAATAAACTAATAGACATGAGAGAACATGCAAACTCCACAAATTGAATGGAATTGAACCCTGGTCTCCTAGCTGTGAGGTCTGCGCGCTAACCACTCGACTACCGTGCAACCCCGATAATAATCAGACATCTCTAATTCATGCAGAAACTCATATTGGTACTTCTTTGTATATTTTTAGGTACACCTTTGGAGTGTTAAGTTACTGTGTGATGAGTTTAGTGTTTTTTTTGCAAGCATAAACATGGCTAAATAAACTAATAGACATGAGAGAACATGCAAACTCCACAAATTGAATGGAATTGAACCCTGGTCTCCTAACTGTGAGGTCTGCGCGCTAACCACTCGACCACCGTGCAACCCCGATAATAATCAGACATCTCTAATTCATGCAGAAACTCATATTGGTACTTGTTTGTATATTTTTAGGTACACCTTTGGAGTGTTAAGTTACTGTGTGATGAGTTTAGTGTTTACCTCGACGTCTGCATTGCTGAGCCTCAGCCTGGTTGCCTTGTACAAGTCGGAGGTGTTCTTCAGGATGTCCATGACAGCCAAAAGGTCGCCGCTGTACGTGGCGCCTTCATCGGTTAAGAACCTCAGACGGGAAATCACTTCGGCGATGCCGTCCACGTTTTGCGCCATCTGTGCTTTGGTACTGTAGTCCCTCGACTGCAAGGGTTTGTTTTGGTAAATTAGTATTCATCATCATGCCTGTTTCATATTAAAAATTACTTTTTTGGGATCTCACCAGGATCTGAATGTTCTCGTAGTTCTTGGAGACACACTTGATGTAAGTTGGACTCTCCCATGTGGCCAAACCGACAGCATTAAGACTGCAGCGGCGAAGAATCAGACCTGTATGAGAAGAAGTCCAACATGGTAAGGAGGACATTCATACGTATATACATTAGAGCTTTACTGTCAGCAAGAAATATTTCAATATTGAACAAAGCAAAAATTTATTCACAATCAGAAATCACTCCACACTCTTTATTGCTCTCTGGTTCTACCATATCTTACTTATTGTGTGGGAAATATGGGCTAATAACTATAAAAGTAATCTTCACTCACTAAATGTACTGCAAAAAAGGCCAGTAAGGATAATTCATAATGCCGCCTACAGAGAACATAGTAACTCCTTATTTGTAAAATCAGAAATCTTCAAACAGCTAAAATAATGCATAAGGCTAAAAATAACCAATTATTGAAAAAATAAAAATAAAAATAAAAATAAAAATAAAAATAAAAATAAAAATAAAAATAAAAATAAAAATAAAAATAAAAATAAAAATAAAAATAAAAATAAAAATAAAAATAAAAATAAAAATAAAAATAAAAATAAAAATAAAAATAAAAATAAAAATAAAAATAACAATTACATTTTTTAGGATAAAAATAAAAATAAAAAAAAATTATAAAAACTAAAACAACCCAACAAACTTTAATTACATTAGGAAAGCAGGAAGTGAACAAATGTAACAGTTACTGATTGTAAAAGTACCAGATGGAGGGGTAGGATTTAATAAGCTTTGCTTCTTCCTACTCCTTTTGGACATGTGGAACTGTGAACTGATTATGGGATGCATTCAATTGTAATCTGATGCATGTTCAAATGAAATAAAACCATTAAACCATAAACAATACCTGCAGCATCAGCCGGACAGGAGATGGCAGCCATGTCACCAGCAGGGGTCTTCTTCCACACAACATCTCCAGTGTTCTGCTCAGGGCAAATCTCATGTGGCTCTGCAAGATCCGTGCACAGCATGAGCACCAAATTGTTACTGGAATTGATTCCAATTCTTTCCCGTGACTCACCGGGGCATCTCTTCTCGTTACAGCGCCTCTGCTCCCCTCTTTCACCGGGGCAAGGCTCCCCACCGAAGAAAGGACCTTCGCATAGTCTTTGTCTCTGCTGGACGCCGCCGCCGCAAGTCTTGCTGCAGCTTCCCCATGAGGTCCACGCGTGCCAGCGTCCGTCAACTTAAACACACACAGCAACTTTCACCTTGATTGTGTACTGTAGATGCGTCAATTATAGTTTTTTTTATTTTTTTATTTACCTGGACACTCTTTCAGGAAGCAGTTGACTGCCTCTTTCCAGCTTCCGTGGCATTCCGAGCCCCCGTAGGATGGGCCATTGCATTCTCTTGTTCTCTGCATGGTACCGTTGGAGCAAGAGGCAGAGCAGGGGCTCCATGCTGACCAGTCGTTCCAGTGTCCGTCCACTAGAGGGAAGCAGATTCAGTTCATTCAGTTCATTCATTGTCTACCGCGTATCCTCACAAGGGTCGCGCAGGGGGTGCTGGAGCCTATCCCAGCTGTCTTGGGGCGAGAGGCGGGGTAAACACTGGACTGGTGGGTAGCCAATCACAGGGCACATATAGACAAACAACCATTCACACTCACATTCATATCTATGGACAATTTGGAGTCGCCAATTAACATAGCATGTTTTTTCCACACAGAGATGGCCGAGGGTGGAATTGAACTCGGGTCTCAAAGCTGTGTGGCCTGCGCACGAACCACTTTCTATGCCGCATGTCCTCCAATGAAATGCTTTGCTCAGACACAATGCAGAATGGGAAACTCATATTGGTACTTCTTTGTATATTTTTAGGTACACACTTTGGAGTGTTAAGTTACTGTGTGATGAGTTTAGTGTTTTTTTGCAAGCATAAACATAACTAAATAAACTAAAAGATGTTGTTTTCTATAATAGACATGTTTTTGGAATGTGGGAGGAAACCGGAATACCCGGAGAAAACCCCCCACGCATGCACGGGGAAAACATGCAAACTCCACACACAGATAGCCAAGGGTGGAATTGAACTCGGGTCTCCAAGTTGTGTGGCCTGCGCACTAACCACTTTCTATGTCGCATGTCCTCCAATGAACTGCTTTGCTCAGACACAATGCAGAATGGGAAACTTCAAAACTCATATTGGTACTTCTTTGTATATTTTTAGGTACACCTTTGGAGTGTTAAGTTACTGTGTGATGAGTTTAGTGTTTTTTTTTGCAAGCATAAACATGGCTAAATAAACTAATAGACATAGACATGTTGTTTTCTATAATTGACTCCTAGCTATGAGGTCTGCTCGCTAACCACTCGTCCACCGTGCAGCCTACAGTTAATTCCCTTATGCTAGAAAAGTCACACACATACAAATCCAGGGAACTCACCAGGGCACACGGCAATGTTGCAGAGCTTGTTCTGTCTGGAAGGTCCGTTGCAAGGTTCTCCTCCATTCTGGGGCAGCTTACAAGTACGGGAACGGTCACGGTAACCACGACCGCATGTAGATGAGCACAAGCTCCAGGGGGTCCATTCATCCCAGGCTCCATCAACTGCAGGAGTCGGATTTGTTGTTGTTACGGAAATGTCTACATCAAGGACATGAGCATCACATGATAGAAATGGAAGTCACCTGGGCAGATGGCGGTGTTGTTGCAGGGTCTGTTCTCTCGCAGGGGTCCGGTGCATTGGGTGGTGAAGGAGGAAGTGGCGCAGACGCGGGTTCGGCTTTGCCAACCTTCTCCGCAAGTCACTGAACATGCAGTCCATGCGGACCATTCATCTGTTTTAGCGTTTGCTGTAAGAAAGGCAACAATTTTTTTGGTTAAATATTTTGAAAAAAG
Source organism: Doryrhamphus excisus (assembly GCF_037039965.1). Lineage (NCBI taxonomy): Eukaryota > Metazoa > Chordata > Actinopteri > Syngnathiformes > Syngnathidae > Doryrhamphus > Doryrhamphus excisus. The sequence continues at coordinate 3,307,508 of NC_136363.1, forward strand.
GTGCAAAAAAATAAATAAAAATGAATAAATCAAAATCAAATAAACTTTATTTGTAGAGCACTTTTCCTACACAAAGTGCCACCTGCCCCTGACTCCGACAGACGGGTGGACCCCCACATCAAAGGGAGGAACCCCCAGCCGGCCGGGTCGAAGGGACCCAAGGATGGCACCCCCTCAGCAGACCCGACACAGCCCCCAGGGTGGAGGATGCCCGCCCCCGAGGAAATACTGGAGTTAAAAGCTAAAGACTAAAAGCATAAAATAGGACTAAAAATATAAAAAGAAAAGTTTAAAATATTTTATTATTATTTATTATTATTTATCATTATTTATCATTATTTATTATTATTTATTATTATTTATTATTATTTATTATTATATATTATTATTTATTATTATTTATTATTCATTCATTTTCTACCGCTTTTCCTCACAAGGGTTGCGGGGGTGCTGGAGCCTATCCCAGCTGTCTTTGGGCGAATTATTTATTATTATTTATTATTATTTATTATTATTTATTATTATTTATTATTATTTATTATTATTTATTATTATTATTTATTATTATTTATTATTATTTATTATTATTTATTATTATTTATTATTATTTATTATTATTTAAATTTGCATGTTCTCCCCGTGCATGCGTGGGTTTTCTCCGGGTACTCCGGTTTCCTCCCACATTCCAAAAACATGCTAGGTTAATTAGCCACTCCAAATTGTCCATAGGTATGAATGTGAGTGTGAATGGTTGTTTGTCTATATGTGCCCTGTGATTGGCTGGCGATCAGTCCAGGGTGTACCCCGCCTCTCGCCCGAAGACAGCTGGGATAGGCTCCAGCACCCCCGCGACCCTCGTGAGGAAAAGCGGTAGAAAATGAATGAATGGATGGATATTATTATTTATCATTATTTATTATTATGTATTATTATGTATTATTATTTATTATTATTTATTATTATTTATTATTATTTATTATTATTTATTATTATTTATTATTATTTATTACAATAATATTTTAATTTTTATTAATTTTATTTTTTTTATTATTATTTTATTTTTATATATTTAAAAGCCTGATTAAAAAGGTGTGTTTTTAATCTTTAAAAAAAATATATCAACAGTCTCCGCAGTCCTGAGGCTTTCCGGCAGGCTGTTCCACAGGTGGGGGGGGGGGGGGGCATAGTGGCTAAATGCTGCCTCACCGTGGGTTTTAGTTCTGGGTTTTGGTATTGTTGATATGGTAAAAGCAGATCAGATAAATAAGAAGCTGCAAGGCCGTTTAAAAACCAGTAAAAAAAAATCTTAAAATTGATTTTAAAACTGGTGTAATGATCTTACCGGTTTGGGTTGCAACAACTCCAAAGCTGGGGTCATCAGTGTGGTCTCTCCTCAGACCAATAATGGCTCGCAGACCCTGACTTTTGGTGCGTTCTTTGCCTGAAAATATACAGAAATTAAAATTCAAATTAGCCTAAAATCCTATTTAATTCTAGGAGATTAAACTGAGGTTATTAGATTAGATTAGATTACCGATGCAGGCTTGTGGGTTGCATGGCCGCCCTTCTTCAACGGTGCCTTCACAGACGGCATCATCGGGTTGACAGGTACGACTCCGCACCTGGACGCCACCCCCGCATTCCTGGCTGCATACTGACCAGCGACTCCATCCGGCCCAGCCTTCTGCGTGAAAGAACAGTTTAATGATGTTTTTTTAACCCTCATATTACAACATTATTCTGGTCAAATAAATTTTAGCTGTTTTCTTTGTTGTTGTTACATGTCACATGTTACGACACCCCCGTTTTACATAAAAAAAACTATATTAGGAAAGCAGGAAGTGAACAAATTAGTTAAATTAAAATTAAAATTAAAATTAAAATTAAAATTAAAATTAAAATTAAAATTAAAATTAAAATTAAAATTAAAATTAAAATTAAAATTAAAATTAAAATTAAAATTAAAATTAAAATTAAAATGTGGAAATATGGGCTAATAACTATAAAAGCAATCTTCACTCGCTAAATGTACTGCAAAAAAGGCCAGTAAGGATAATTCATAATGCCGCCTACAGAGAACATACTAACTCCTTATTTCTAAAATCACAAATACTTCAACTTGCTGATATAGTTCTTCTTCAAACAGCTAAAATAATGCATAAGGCTAAAAATAACCAATTATTAAAATTAAAATTAAAATTAAAATTAAAATTAAAATTAAAATTAAAATTAAAATTAAAATTAAAATTAAAATTAAAATTAAAATTAAAATTAAAATTAAAATTAAAATTAAAATTAAAATTAAAATTTTTTTAGGATAAAAATTAAAATAAAAAAATTAAAAAAACAAAAAAACAAACTATATTAGGAAAGCAGGAAGTGAACAAATGTAACAGTTACTGATTGTAAAAGTACCAGATGGAGGGGTAGGATTTAATAAGCTTTGCTTCTTCCTACTCCTTTTGGACATGTGGAACTGTGAACTGATTATGGGATGCATTCAATTGTAATCTGATGCATGTTCAAATGAAAGAACAGTTTAAGGTTAGATGAGATAAAAAAGGAAATAAAGGTTCAAGTACTTCCTTGGACAGGAAGTGTGTCAATATTACTGGACTATTTTCCTGACTGATAGTTGTTCAGTTTCTTCAGCTTTTCACAACAACGACGACGGTAGCAGTGTTGCTATGACAACCGTTTCGCCTTTCAGCTTCGCCAGCTGACTGTGAGGTCTTTGTGCTCCTTTCCGCCCTCCAACCCCCCCCCGACCCCCCCGAGCTCCGAAGTTAACACGCTTAGCTTGCAGGTAGCGATGTGTGCACTTTGGGCAGTTCATCTAATTAGAGACATTTCTACAACACCTTTGATTCGATTCTTATTAGTTTGTAACTGCTGAGTGCACATCCCCTGTTTGATGCCTGGGAGACTTGATTAATAGGAGCGACACGCACTAAGGCACAGACTAAGAGGTCAGTGGTTCAATTCCACCCTCGGCCGTCTCTGTGTGGAGTTTGCATGTTCTCCCCGTGCATGGGTGGGTTTTTTTTCCGGGTACTCCGGTTTCCTCCCACATTCCAAAACCATGTCTATTATTATTTAGCCATGTTTATGCTTGCAAAAAAACACTGAACTCATCACACAGTAACTTAACACTCTAAAGGTGTACCTAACAAATGTACAAAGAAGTACCAATAGACTTGGCTATTATAGAAAACAACATGTCTATGTCTATTAGTTTATTTAGCCATGTTTATGCTTGCAAAAAAACACTAAACTCATCACACAGTAACTTAACACTCCAAAGGTGTACCTTAAAATATACAAAAAAGTACCAATATGAGTTTTGAAGTTTCCCATTCTGCATTGTGTCTGAGCAAAGCAGTTCATTGGAAAGTGGTTAGTGCGCAGGCCTCACAGCTAGGAGACCCGAGTTCAGTTCCACCTTCGGCCATCTTTGTGTGGAGTTTGCATGTTCTCCCCGTGCTTGCGTGGGTTTTCCTCCCACATTCCAAAAACATGTCTATTATTATTTAGCCATGTTTATGCTTGCAAAAAACACTGAACTCATCACACAGTAACTTAACACTCCAAAAGGTGTACCTAACAAATATACAAAGAAGTACCAATATGAGTTTTGAAGTTTCCCATTCTGCATCGTGTCTGAGCAAAGCAGTTCATTGGAAAGTGGTTAGTGCGCAGGCCTCACAGCTAGGAGACCCGAGTTCAATTCCACCTTCAGCCATCTTTGTGTGGAGTTTGCATGTTCTCCTTGTGCTTGCGTGGGTTTTCCTCCCACATTCCAAAAAAACATGCTAGGTTAATTAGCGACTCCAAATTATCCATAGGTATGAATGTGAGTGTGAATGGTTGTTTGTCTATATGTGCCCTGTGATTGGCTGGCGATCAGTTCAGGGTGTACCCCGCCTCTTGCCCAAAGACAGCTGGAATAGTCTCCAGTACCCTTCGCAACCCTCGTGAGGATACGCGGTAGAAAAGTTTTGTCATTTACGATGACCCCTGAAGGCATCAAATACTAAACTGCATCAAGTATGGATCATGTAAGGTTTGTTTGGAATCACCAGTGCCTGTTTTAAGTTCGAGTTCGAGTCTTACTTACTGATGATCTCGGCATTGCGTCCATTGTCTCTTGGTACCGGAATGCATTTCTCCACATAGACGCCGCCCCTGTAGCAGCTCCCCGGCTTCCTCTTTGGGGCCTCCCAACATTGGCACGGTGTATTCATGATCCCGCAGGGGTACTCGTGGGTGCTACTGGACAGGCACTTCTCCAACCACTGGCACAACATCTGACAGGCGGGCATACTCGGGTTCCTCTTCCCGACTACGAGAAACTCGGCCTTGAACTCGCTGACGTCGTTCTCGCTTTGAGGAATCTCGACACCGTTACTCGGGGCCACTTTACGGATTTGAAGGAACTGCTTGCTGGATTCAAGGTAAGTGACGGTAGTCGACGCGTCGCACAACCTCACGACTTCGTCGTAGCTCTCCATACCCAGGTAAGTCCGGGACGTCTCGATGAAGGAATCAAACTGGAAGGTCCTGATCTGCCTCGGTACGCAGGAATCAGTCGGTTTAGTGATCTTCATGTAAACGGTATAGCGACGAGGGTCGGGGTTCTGCAGGGTCCAGGAGCACGGTGCCGATGGAAGTGTCGTCGTGGAGGAGAAAACGCCAAAGAAGCGACTTTGTTCGAGAGTCGCGCAGGTGGCAGACGCCGGACCGGACGGCGTGGAGGACGTGGAAGTGAAGAAGAGCACAAGAAGAGCCACGGAGGACCAAGAAAGAACTGATGACGCCATCGGGTCAGCTTAACCTTGAGCTGCAAGCGGGACAGGAAATGAGATGCAAAACAATCTGGTGTGATTATTAGTTACCATGCAAATGAATTAGATCTATATAAAAATAAAAATAAAAATAAAAATAAAAATAAAAATAAAAATAAAAATAAAAATAAAAATAAAAATAAAAATAAAAATAAAATAAAATAAAATAAAATAAAATAAAATAAAATAAAATAAAATAAAATAAAAATAATTAGTTACCATGCAAATGAATTAAACCTTGTCCACCTTGATGTTCAAACCTCCGGATGATATTATGCATGTGATTAGTATCATCGCACGTATTGAATAAAACCCCCGAACTGACCGCTTCTCATCGAGATAATTGCGACCAAGCCGCAATTAAAGCCCTTCACAGAAGGCTGGTATCACCAGGCGCTTAGTCTTTTCCTCCCACACACTCGCCTGAACTATGAATCGTGTGCGTCATGTCTGACGTCCATCCAAGCATCGCCACTAGCGACCGCGGATGTTTAGAACCATTTAAAAAAAAAAATGTTGTTCTTGTTGTTGTTGCTGCACAAAAGCACGTCTCTACTAGAGACGGATTACATGCCTGCAAAATGCATGCAACTTTTGAAATATAACATATTCTTTGCAATGCATGCATAAAAAAAAATATACAGTATATATCTGATGTTGCAAAAAAAAAAAAATGCTTCATGCAATGTGAAGCGAGTCTGCAAGAAAGAGCACAGTCACTTTCACGCTCACACGGTTGCTCAGCAACATCTCTGACTTCTCTGGTTCTACCATAGCTTACTTATTGTGTGGAAAAATATGGGCTAATAACTATAAAAGCAATCTTCACTCGCTAAATGTACTGCAAAAAAAAGGTCAGTAAGGATAATTCAGAGAACATACTAACTCCTTATTTCTAAAATCGCCAAACTTGCTGATATAGTTCATCTTCAAACAGTTAAAATAATGCATAAGGCTAAAAATAAGCAATTAGCTAAAAATGTCATCCAATACTTATAATAAAACTTACAATAAAACTTATAAATTATATATTATAAAATAAAATAAAATAAAATAAAATAAAATAAAATAAAATAAAATAAAATAAAATAAAATAAAATAAAATAAAATAAAATGAGTGACTAAAATTATCTTATTTTTTTTCCTTATAATATTAAGAGTTTAGTCACTCTTTAGTTTCCCTGTTATTTTCCCTCATATTACAACATTATTCTGGTCAAATTTGCTACTTTTTTCGAAATTACAACTTTTTTTCTTAAATAATATTTCTTAAATTTTTGCAGTTTTCTTCGTTGTTTTTACATGTCACCCCTGTTCTACAATAATAAAAAATATATATATTAGGAAAGCAGGAAGTGAACAAATGTAACAGTTACTGATTGTAAAAGTACCAGATGGAGGGGTAGGATTTAATAAGCTTTGCTTCTTCCTACTCCTTTTGGACATGTGGAACTGTGAATTGATTATGGGATGCATTCAATTGTAATCTGATGCATGTTCAAATGAAATTAAACCATTACCATTACCAATACCATGACTTATGTTCCAGCATTTCTCTTTTTTCCTATCTGCTTTTCTATCAGAGGAAGTAACCAATTCTTTCCATGCACCTGCTTCCATGCAATTATGTTCCCTCCACTTTGTGAGAAGCATCTGCTTTGTGTAGACAGGAGCATCTCTCTCGTTCTCTGTGTCCCGCCTCCCAACAACCGGAAGCTCCATGAATGTGCATCGGAGGAAGCACGCGGTGAAAAGAAAGGAGGTCCAGCTGTTGTCGTCTGTGTGATAGCTCACATTTCCTTCCTTGACTTTCTGTTTCTTTTCTCTTCCGCTTGACCATTTTATTGTTGTTGTCGAATACATTTCGGATTCAGAAATTTTGTTGTTATGGAGATATGGCACTTTAAAGGCTGCAGTGCAGTTCTAAAAGAATGCATTGTGCAGCAAAACACATATTTGATCTATTCTGTGAATTAATATTCATGTGCAAAACCATGCCAGGAAGTTCTTGCAACATGTTGGTGAAGTCAGACTTTCCCCCCCCCCCAACAGTGCAATCAAAACGCATCACCAGCCAGAAAGCAGCAGGATAAAGTTCTGCAGTAGAAAGCAAGCCTGGTTTCAGCACCACGGACAGCTACAATGAAAGGTTTCAGTGTGCAAAACGTCCGGTTGCATTACATCAGCGATAACTGTAATAATGCAACATTTTTCAGCACCACGGACAGCGACCGTGAAAGGTTTCACTATGCAAACTGTTGCAGAAGATCAGCGTTAATTCTCATAATGCATCATGTATCAGCACCACGGACAGCGACAACGAAAAGTTGCAGTATGCAAAACGTCGGTTGCATAAGATCAGTGATAATTGTAATAATTCAAGATTTTTCAGCACCACGGACAGCGACCGTGTAAGGTTACACTATGCAAACCGTTGCAGAAGATCAGCGTTAATTCTCATAATGCAACATGTATCAGCACCGCGGACAGCGACAATGAAAAGGTTTCACTATGCAAACCGTTGCAGAAGATCAGCGTTAATTCTCATAATGCAACATTTATCAGCACCACGGACAGCGACAATAGAAGGTTTCAGTATGCAAAACGTCAGTTGCAGAAGATCAGCGTTAATTCTCATAATGCAACATGTATCAGCACCACGGACAGCGACAACGAAAAGTTTCAGTATGCAACGCGTCGGTTGCATAAAAATCAGTGATAATTGTAATAATTCAATATTTTTCAGCACCACGGACAGTGACAATAAAAGGTTTCAGTATGCAATACGTTGCAGAAAAACAGCAATAATTCTCATAATTCAACATTTCTCAGCACAAAAAACACATTAATTTCAAAACAGAGACCAAAAGGATGAAATGTCTTACCGCTACGCTCAACTTCGGAGTATCTGGCCAAAACTTTTTTGCTGTTCCTTGTCAAAAAAAAAAAAAAAAAGATGCGACAGGTCCTCTTCCCGACCCGAGGGGGTCAGTCCCAAGTTTCACAGCAGCCCACTTTCACAAGCAAGTTAATTTTTTTTAAAAATATGAGACTCGAACCAAACTCCAAAGAGTTTACTACCAACTTTGTAGCAGCTATATCCAGAGAAACTGGCGTATAGCGCAGGTTGTGATGAATCAGGGGGGGGGTTTTGAAACGGAGCTCCAGTAGACAATCCGAAGAAACAAAAAAACGGCGTTTAATCTGAGCTCCCGGATCAATGTTGGTACTTCTACTCCCGGCTTCGGAGTCTTCTCGCTTGTGGCGCTGGCTGCAAAGTGGGTTGAGTGTGAGTGTAGCGTGTGGCCTTCTTGTGGTGGTTTTATATACAACCCCGCCCCTCCCCTTGCAATGGGAAAAGTGCGTGGACGAAGTGAATGAGACAGCACCCGCAAGAACGGGAGGGGAGGAGTGTGTGCGTGGGAGAAGTGTGAGTGAGTGTGTTTGCGCAGAGGAGGGAGGGCATGTGATGCTGGAGAGAAAGAAAGAAAGAAAGAAAGGGAGGGAGGGAGGGAAGGCTTGTGCGCATAGATGCGGACGATTATGAGCACCCAACTACGCACGTATCAACGCAGAGCCAAAGGTACCGGAAGGAGGATGAGCACATTCACTGTCGAGCGGTTGGACCCAAGCCAAGGGGGGATTTCTTGCAACGTGAATGCAAAGAAATGCTTTGTCGAACCTGAATTGAACATTTGCAGACACAAATGTGGAAATTGGCCACCGCCCGTGTGCCTTTGGGCGTGGTGAAATGATACAGTTTCACTTCATAATGTCTTCCCATACCAGGGATGTCCAAACATAGTCATATTTTTATATTTTCTAAAAGATTTTTTTGTATATTAAAAAAAAAAAAACAGCCTGCGGTGACAATGCACATTGCATGCACATTTTTGTGACATATTGCACATTTTATTGCAATTTTTATACAAATATTACAACTTTCGTCACATAGGTGTTTATATTAATATTATATATTATAAATTATATATAATAATATATAATTAATAATAATATACATTATAATATATAATATCATATTATAATATATTATATTATTAATATATTAATATCAATATTAATGCTAATATTATTATTATTATTGTCTTAATTCTCCTAATATTTGGACTTATTATAATATTATAACAAGGGATATCCAATAATTATTGATAATTACTGATAATTATCAGCCAGATATCAGCATAAAAAATCATGAATACCAATATTCCACCAAATGAGATATGTCATGTTACACATATCGGTATCGGAATTTGAGAATTGGGAAATATCGGCATATCAGCGAAAAAAAAATCATCCTTAAAATCATCCTTAATTATAATTTTTTTAAAATAACTTTAAACTTTAAAATATTTTGACTGTGAAAAAAGTTATTTTTCTTCTGGTTAATATTTCAACTTAATGCTATTTTTCCTCCTAATATTATGACTTTATTATAATTTTTTTTATTGCCTGCTGTGACAATGGTTTCACCATTTATTGCACATTTTATTGCAATTTTTGTACAAATATTACAACTTTCTTCACATAGGTGTTAATATTAATGCTAATATTATTATTATCATCTTTATTCTACTAATATTTTCACTTATTATAATATTATAACTAGGGATGTCCAATATTTATTGATAATTACTGATAATTATCGGCCAGATGTCAGCATAAAAATCATGAATACCAATATTCCACCAAAGGAGATATGTAATGTTACACATATCGGTATCGGCTGATATCGGTATCAGAATTTGAGAATTGGAAATATATCGGCATATCAGCAAAAAAGCCAAAATCAACATAAAATTTATTTTTTTCTCCTGATATTACGAATGTGAAAAAAAGTTAAATTTTTTCTCAGTAATATTTCAACTTAATGCTATTTTTCCTCCCAATATTATGACTTTATAATAATATTTTTATGTGTCAAGGGCCAATAAAAATACTGTATTAGATGTATTGGATTTTTACAATGTTCCCACTCCCATATATTATTAATAAAAGGAAAGTGAAAGTAAAAAGCAAAATAAAATTAGATGATCCTTGAACATGTGAAAGGATCTGACCCTGGAAAAGCATCGGTCTCTAAACGTAGGTATATCTCCTTCCTTTGCAACGTCCCTTCCTTTAGTATGAGTTGCAATTCTTGTATTTAATTGTACAATATTAATAATATTATATTACTCTGGGCTTTCTCTTTATATAACCGACCACGTGTATGAAGTAGTACAGTATTTGAATATTCCAGCAATGCAGTAACATGCATGACGTGTCCACTGTTCCGGTGGTGTCCTCATCGAGAGACTCTCCGCATCCAGTTAAAGTAGAGAGGCGAACACTTCAGATTTCGATTTCCTTGTGTTTGTCTGCCTCCGCCATCACACACACACACACACTCACGAACACACACACACACACACACACACTAGTGAATAGGTGTTCCTCTCCATCCCTCCCTGCCTCCTCCTCCTCCTCTCTCTCTCTCTCTCTCTGTGGAGATGTTGGCGGACCTGGGCGGTTCTCCACTTGTGAAAGGAATAGCCTAATGTGGGCGTCTGTTACCCAAGTGTTGGCCGAGTTCCCACATTACAGAGAAGGATGGCTTTCCCGATGAATATGAGTCAGGAAGTCGAAAACATAAGAATTAGTCATTGTTCCTCCTCTTGTATGAAAAAAATAACAGAAACATGAGGACGGAGTGGGATGCCATGCTGTTGAAGCAACAGGAGATTCTCTCATACGTACGGAATTTGTGTTATTGTTACATTAGTAATGTTCTGGAATGAACAGGCACAACCGAAACGCACAAGCACACCGGAAAAAAATAAAAATAAAATCACAGCAACACACATACTTAAAAATTGGTCACATGAGTGCCCTTCAGGTATCCACAGTATCCTCTGAGAGTAAAGCGTGGGCTTGTTCAGACGCACTTACATAAACAAATGATCATTAAATTTAATGCAAGCAAAAAAGTTTTGGCCTCCACGGGACGTGGGCCCTCACACACTGGAAATATTAAAAAAGCTAGCATGCAGCACGGGTCCTGTAAAAGGTGTCAGTTTGATGACTGCAGTGCTAGCAAACCTGCACAAAGTTTTGCCTATGCTGCAAATTATATACTTATTACTTATATATTTATTTTGAAAAAAAAAAAAAAGCATAATCATGTTACATTTAAAGTAGATTTTGGGTAGAAAGAAAACAAATTTGAATCCTATTTGAATCCTTTCATGATATTGCCACTCACATAGCACAATTGAGCAACACATACATATGACTGAAAAATTTAAAATACTGGTAGACACTCAATAGATTATTGAGTGCATTATGTACTCACTCACACAAACTTAACTTTCACTTCCTTAAGATCCAACTTCCTTAAGTTCCTTAAGTGAAACTTAAACTTGTGCGCCCGTAAATTGAAAGTTAAGTTTGTGTGAGGATAAGCAGTAGAAAATTAATGAATGTTTCTTTTACTTTATTTGCCTTTTATTTAATCTACAAATGTGTCAGATCATTTTGAGTGTGAATGGTTGTTTGTCTACATGTGCCCTGTGAATGGCTTGCGACTAGTCCAGGGTGTACCCCGCCTCTTGTCCCAAGACAGCTGGGATAGGCTCCAGCACCCTCCGCGACCCTTGTGAGGATAAGCGGTAGAAAATGAATGAATGTTTCTTTACTTTATTTGCGTTTTATTTAACCTACAAATATATCAGATCATTTTGAGTGTGAATGGTTGTTTGTCTATATGTGCTCTGTGATTGGCTGGCCACTAGTCCAGGGTGTCTTGCCCCAAGACAGCTGGAATAGGCTCCGGCACCCTCCGCGACCTTCATGAGAATAAGCAGTAGAAAATGAATGAATGTTTCTTTACTTTATTTGCCTTTTATTTAACCTACATATGTGTCAGATCATTTTGAGTGTGAATGGTTGTTTGTCTATATGTGCCCTGTGATTGGCTGGCCACTAGTCCAGGGTGGGATAGCCTGGGATAGGCTCCAGCACCCCTACGACCTTCATGAGAATAAGCAGTAGAAAATGAATAAATGTTTCTTTACTTTATTTGCCTTTTATTTAACCTACAAATGTATCAGATAATTTTGAGTGTGAATGGTTGTTTGTCTATATGTGCTCTGTGATTGGCTGGCCACTAGTCCAGGGTGTACCCTGCCTCTTGCCCCAAGACAGCTGGGATAGGCTCCAGCACCCTCCGCGACCCTTGTGAGGATAAGCAGTAGAAAATGAATGAATGTTTCTTTACTTTATTTGAGTTTTATTTAACCTACAATTGTGTCAGATCATTTTGAGTGTGAATGGTTGTTTGTCTATATGTGCTCTGTGATTGGCTGGCCACTAGTCCAGGGTGTACCCTGCCTCTTGCCCCAAGACAGCTGGGATAGGCTCCAGCACCCTCCGCAACCTTCGTGAGAATAAGCAGTAGAAAATGAATGTTTCTTTACTTTATTTGCGTTTTATTTAACCTACAAATTTGTCAAATCATTTTGCCTGTACAGCGTCAGCAGTCTCATGCTAATAATGCTAATAATACTAATGTCTAATAATACTAAATGTTGTGCAGGCACATTATTATTATTTTTTTGCTGTGAATTTTGTTAAATGCAACGGAGGTTTCCCATTGGTTCAACAACAACAACAACAACAACAACAATAACAGCAGGCTGTTCTGAGCCTTCCCTTTTGTTTTGGAAAGACCAAAAAAAAAAGTGATTAGGAACTAATGGAGCAGGTGGTGTGAATTTAGTAAACAGTGAGAGAGATGTGCAGCATGTAGAGAGTGACTCACCGGCTGAGAAGGCCTCCCTACCAACAGGTGCCCTGAAGGGAAAGTGATGCGAGAGCAGGAAAGACATACATGGTGCTCCATGATGATGATGATGATGACTAGTGCAGTGAATCCCAAACAACTGCAGCTCAAGCTGTAAAAAAAAAAAAAAAAAACCCCCCAAAAAACCAACGAACAAAGCTTCTCCAGGCTAGCCTCGGTGCTGTGAGTCATATGTTCCTACAGTATTAGTCCCTCAAAGAGAACTTAGTATTCTGCAGATTGAGAACAACAACACATCAGGACCAGGCAACAAGTACAGGGTCATTCATTCATTCGTTCATTTACTACCGCTTTTCCTCATGAGGGTCGCAGAGGGTGCTGGAGCCTATCCCAGCTGTCTTCGGGCGAGAGGCTGGGTAATAAGGGAACTAACTGTTATATCGAGTAGTGAAAAGCTCATCATTAGTTTCCTTATGATAACCACTACTCAATATAACAGTCAGTCAACCTCTTTCTTAGCTACCCTTTGAGTATTAAGTTGCTGCGTGATGACTTTTCGATGATGATTGAGCCTGACTGTTATATTGAGTAGTGAAAAGCTCATCATTAGTTTCCTTATGCCTTGCAATTGGCTCCTGCAAAAGAAAGAGGCGTTCAGGCGCACTTGTAATTTTGAGTGTTAAGCCATAATTCATTCATTTTCTACCGCTTATCCTCATGAGAGTCGCGTGGGGGGGGGGTGCTGGATGATGACCACATAGATGGCAGAGGGTGGAATTGAACCCTGGTCTCCTAACTGTGAAGTCTGCGCGCTAACGATTCGACAAACTTGTAGAAGTAGTTGACTTTTATATTTCTTAGCTACCCTTTGAGTATTAAGTTGCTGCGTGATGATTTTTCCATGATGATTGAGCCTGACTGTTATATTGAGTAGTGAAAAGCTTATCATTAGTTTCCTTATGCCTTGCAATCGGCTCCTGCAAAAGAAAGAGGCGTTCAGGCGCACTCGTAATTTTGAGTGTTAAGCCGTAATTCAATCATTTTCTACCGCTTATCCTCATGAGAGTCGTGTGTGTGTGGGGGGGGGGGGGGGGTGCTGGATGATAACCACATAGATGGCAGAGGGTGGAATTGAACCCTGGTCTCCTAGCTGTGAAGTCTGCGTGCTAACCACTCGACCGCCGTGCAGCCGAGTACAGTGTCAACAAAGATAAAATACAACAACCGCTGCATTGATAGACCCCCAATATAGATACTGCAACATCTCCAGATAGCCAATCGTCAGTTGACGCCCCTGCACAAACTGAAGCGCCTGACTCGTGTGTCGTGTATGGTCTTCTATGATCCTGCTCCATACAAATCTATGTGCATTTTTGCAGATATTGTGCATATTAGTGCATGCATATCATGCTTTTAATGTTTATTTCCTCTTATTTTGAAGGGCTTGGATGGCCGAAGAAGAGGATATTTTTGTTGTTTTTGCACAGCAGTCAATCTGCCTTCTCCTTCCGAGTAAACCTGCAGATGTCATTCAACGAGCACCGTTACTTTGGTTTTGCGCTGTTGCTTCTGCAAGGCTTTTCACGTCTTTATTCTTTCACCGTCTCGCTCGGTTTTTCCCTCCTTCTTTGTCTTGCACACATGCAAGGCCAGGGAGTGTGGGAGTCCAAGGGATGACTCATCTATTGCACACCTCATCGCCGTCTGACCATATATGGGCTGCCCGGAAATGGATTTTTTTTTTTTTTCCTGCACTTGTGATGTGGAGAGGAACAGGCAGTGCAGGGACAACACAGACGAGTATTGCAACCTTTGCTGCAGAGTTTTGCTGCAAATATCTAATTACCACAACAACAATAAAAAAAAAACATTTGAATGTATTATATTCATGCCTCATACAAATACACCATTACAGTGTATGCATATTATTGCATCTATTTATTGCTCTCTGGTTCTACCATATCTTACTTATTGTGTGGAAAATATGGGCTAATAACTATAAAAGCAATCTTCACTCGCTAGATGTACTGCAAAAAAAGGTCAGTAAGGATAATTCATAATGCCGCCTACAGAGAACATACTAACTCCTTATTTCTAAAATCACAAATACTTCAACTTGCTGATATAGTTCATCTTCAAACAGTTAAAATAATGCATAAGGCTAAAAATAACCAATTAGCTAAAAATGTCATCCAATACTCCAATGCAGTTGATGTTTGCTAAATACAAGGATGAAGTATATATATCAATATATTGGCAGTTACTATGGTACACATTATGTCATTGTATGGTCATATCACCTCGTACTTCGGTATGTGACAAAAATAAAAATAAAAATAAAAATAAAAATAAAAATAAAAATAAAAATAAAAATAAAAATAAAAATAAAAATAAAAATAAAAATAAAAATAAAAATAAAAATAAAAATAAAAATAAAAATAAAAATAAAAATAACTCTGGTTTCCTCCCACATTCCAAAAACATGCTAGGTTAATTAGCGACTCCAAATTGTCCATAGGTATAAATATGAGTGTGAATGGTTGTTTGTCTATATGTGCCCTGTGATTGGCTGGCCACCAGTCCAAAGTGTACCCCGCCTCTCGCCCAAAGAAGACAGCCGGGATAGGCTCCAGCACCTCCGCGACCCTCGTGAGGATAAGTGGTAGAAAACGAATAAATGAATGAATGAAAATGTCTTACCGTAATTTCCGATGTATATGTCACAATGGTGTTGAACCCGCATCCACAACGAGCGAGCGATTAACCCGAATCAGCCATCGGCCAATGAACTAGTCTGCTGGGAATAAAGTATGAAGGGAAGAAGTTAAAATAGTTTCCAATTTTTTTATTTTAAACTTCGGTACTTGACTTTTATATTTCTTAGCTAACCTTTGAGTGTTAAGTTGCTGGGTGATGATTTTACCCATCTACGTATCTAAGATGACACCATGAGCCTGACTGTTATATTGAGTAGTGATTTCCGACGGGTTGAAAAGCTCATCATGAGTTCCCTTATACCTTGTGATTGGCTCCTGCAAAAGAAAGAGGCGTTCAGGCGCACTCGTAATTTTGAGTGTTAAGCTGCTAATTTTTGTTTTTATTCAAAATACCCCCTGGCGGTACGTCACTGTTGTAGGAACCAATAAAACCGAGATGATTTATTAATATATTCGTGGAAAAAAAGTCACCGAATTTGAATGGTTTATGCACAGCAGAAAATGAGACATGCACAACATACACAACATACATTCATGTAAAAACGGGGCAAATGCTGGTCATTTGAATAACATAGTTAGTTAAAAAAGGGCATTAATTTTTTTTTTTGTACAAAAAAACATAAGTATCAAACCGTAAATTTCCCGTAAATTAGCATTTGAGAAAATTTTGCAGTGCATCCTTCCGCGTGGAACCACATTAACATACAAAATAGGATCTTTTGGTGAGATATCGTAATGTCACAGATATACGCCCGATATATATTTTATGTTACACAATAAAATACCGCCATAAATGTATGTCAGAGAGGTTCAGTCATAAATGGATTTTAAGGCGTTTTTTTTCATTTTTTATTTCTTCACCACACCATTTCCTCTGTGTTTTGCCGTGATTGGTTGAGTGTTTCCAATCAGCGGATACGCTTCTCTGCTTTCTCCGAGGTGATGAAAAATTACTCCCAGCTCATTTCATATTTGTTGTTCCGCTTTATGGTAAACCTTGTTCTTTACTTCACATAAATACAATTACCGCCTAATGTAGTCTTGAAAACAATGAAAAGCAAAACAAGACCTTATTTGGGAAAAAAAAAAAACTTTCTCTGTGCTTTTGAAATTAACTTAAATAACTTAAATAAGTATTTAATCCACTGCTAATGTAGTAATTTCACTCCCTTATGAAGATATCAACATTTATAGTAGGCTACTGCCCTTTTATGGAAGTTCCTGGGCGGAGCCACACACATCTGCTTGCTGCATACCTGCCTGGGACTCACATGTAGGTGTGTATCTCATGAAAGGAAGCTTTTTTTTCTACCGCTTATCCTCACGAGGGTCACGGGGGTGGGGGGGGGGGGGTGCTGGAGCCTATCCCAGCTGTCTTTGGGAGAGAGGCGGGGTATTAAGGGAACTAATAATGAGCTTTTCACTACTCAATATAACAGTCAGGATCATGGTGTCATCTTAGATACGTAGATGGGTAAAATCATCACTCAGCAACCTAACACTCAAAGGGTAGCTAAGAAATATAAAAGTCAAGTACCGATACAAGCTCTTCGGGCGAGAGGCGGGATATACCCTGGACTGGTGGCCAGCCAATCACAGGGCACATATAGACAAACAACCATTCACACTCACATTCATACCTATGGACAATTTGGGGTCGCTAATTAACCTAGCATGTTTTTGGAATGTGGGAGGAAACCGGAGTACCCGGAGAAAACCCACGCATGCACGGGGAGAACATGCAAACTCCATACAGAGATGGCCCGAGGGTGGGATCGAACTCGGGTCTCTAAGCTGTGTGGCCTGCGCACTAACCACTTTCTATGCCGCATGTCCTCCAATGAACTGCTTTGCTCAGACACAATGCAGAATGGGAAACTTCAAAACTCATATTGGTACTTCTTTGTATATTTTTAGGTACACCTTTGGAGTGTTAAGTTACTGTGTGATGAGTTTAGGTTTTTTTTTTGCAAGTATAAAAATGGCTAAATAAACTAATAGACATAGACATGTTGTTTTCTATAATAGACATGTTTTTGGAATGTGGGAGGAAACCGGAGTACCCGGAGAAAACCCACTCATGCACGGGGAGAACATGCAAAGTCCACACAGAGATGACCGAGAGTGAGATTGAACTCGGGTCTCCAAGCTGTGTGGCCTGCACACTAAACTCATATTGGTACTTCTTTGTATATTTTAAGTACATCTTTGGAGTGTTAAGTTACTGTGTGATGAGTTTAGTGTTTTTTTTGCAAGCATAAACATGGTTAAATAAACTAATAGACATATAGATGACCGAGAGTGGGATTGAACTCGGGTCTCTTAGCTGTGAGGTCTGCGCACTAACCACTCGACCGCCGTGCAGCCCTTCTGGAGTTACTGTAACTAAAAAAGATGCTAACTGAGGAGTACACTAACCAAGGTTCCACCCTACTCACTATGGAATCAATACCACAATCGCAGCTTCTATTTGTATCATCGCTGCCTAAAATAAATCTGCCCATGTTGGCAGGCGTTGTTGAGACACCCAGTGACGAAGATGTCTGGCCCACCAGGCACTGCGTGGTGACAAACGCCACAGTGGGGAGGTAAGCGATGATTTAGATCGCGCCACTTCCCACATATTATCCCGGGCTCAGACCCAAAGCGTCGCTGACCAGCGCTGCCATGCGAATACACGCGTCACGCGGCGCCCGTAACTGTGGATGTTATCATTGGTCATAACGGCCATAACGGAATGATGGTGACTCGCGGGGACAACACGAATAGGATGGACATCTTGTTCCACGCCATGAGGGTTGTTGAGTCATCGGTGGCAGAATCTCCCACCCAACTTTATTGCTACAAATAGAGAAGACGTCACCAAGTGTTTACCATGAAATCCTTTATGTTCGTCATATATGAGACCACCAAGGTGCTTTGACCATTTACTACCCACCGCTTGGCCATTAAGGTGCTCGAACGTTCGAAAGGTTTGACGAGGAAATGACACATCCTGCATAGCGGGTGGAACCACAATGTGAAGCGAACATGAATGCATCGATGGACCATTTTTTTTTTTACACAGCCCCCGAGCCGCATCTTGGCTAGGTTGTATTGAACTGCAAGCTAATATTTGGGTACAAGATGCAAATTATTGGTAGGCGTTAGCGCACTAGCTAGTCATCGAGGTACATTACAGCGATCTATCAAGCGCAGGGGTCTCAAACTCAATTTACCTGGGGGCCCCTGGAGCTAGGGTCTGGGCAAGGCTGGGCCGCATCAGGTTTTTCCAAAAAATATTTTTTAAATTCATTAAAAACAGAAAAATGTACAAACTTTTTCAGTGCTTGGGTTCCGATTTTCTACAATAAAAGCTCTGATAAAACATTCCACTGTTCTCAAATATCTTAATTTTTATTTTTATGCACAAAATAAGAATTGTTGACGTACACTTTAGAAAATCGGAAAATGGTTGATGGTGCGTTCAATGACCGTAACAAAGTAGGACAAATTGCAGCTCACATGAAAAAAAGGACAATTTCTAATGAATAATTTTAGTAATTAATTTAGTAAATAATTGTAATAATTTTTTCAAGTATTGTAACACAATAATGTTTTATTATTATATTTTTATATATTATTTATATATATATATATAATATATTTATATTATATTTTATTTATAATGATAATTTTTTATGTAATTTAATGTGTTTTTATTTTACCACCAAGTGATTTCCCCAAATTATTATACATAAAAATATATGTAAATCTGTGATTAAATGCAATTAATTGTGAGTTAACTATGGACAAAATGCGATTAATCATGATCCAATATGTTAATTGATTGACAGCCCTAATTACAGTAAATAATAAATATAATAAACCTCGAATTTAGAAATATTAGTTTTGTTTTTTTAATAATAATAATAATTATTATTATTAT
Source organism: Doryrhamphus excisus (assembly GCF_037039965.1). Classification (NCBI taxonomy): domain Eukaryota; kingdom Metazoa; phylum Chordata; class Actinopteri; order Syngnathiformes; family Syngnathidae; genus Doryrhamphus; species Doryrhamphus excisus. Next base: position 3,326,798 of record NC_136363.1, read on the forward strand.
TATTATTATTATTATTATTATTATTATTATATAAATAATAATAATAAAATAATAATAATAACAATAATTATTATTTTCTGGAATGGATTCATTGGATTTACATGATTTCTTATGGGAAAAACTGATCCGGTTAGCGCCTGTTTTGGTTTGAGTCCTACCCGACACTAACCAAGGTTCTATAATACATTTAAGGAAAGTCTCGATTCAGATTTACCGGATTTAACCGATTATTTATGATTAGGAATTTTTGCATTTATTGAGTCATTATATAACATTTATTTTCTCGTTTTGCATTGTGAATTATGAAAACATAGAATCATGTGTTATGAAATAAAACCAGTTTATAGATAGAACTATTATAGAACTATTAAATGAAAATATTAAAGACCATCACTGCGGAGATTTTCAGCTTTGGTGTATAAATCTTTTAAATCCTTTTTCAGATGTCTGGTATATTTATTTAGTCTTTTATCTGACTTTTTAAAATATATATATTTTTTATTATTATTATTTTTTGGGATTTGTATTAATGTAGCTCTGCAGCCACTGTTTGTGAATTGTACACCAAGATTACCTGTAATGATATTGCTAATGTGCTAATGTGCTTCAATTGCAGCTTCATCCTCTCAACGCGACTCGTGACATTGGTCTCATTGTGCTGCCCATCGTTACTCATACTTAATACTTGTTTATTTCCAATTGACAATTTTTTTTGGAGGCATCAGTGAAATTATAACGCTGTGTCATATGTCAGGAAAATAATAGAATCTCCTCTTTTGGGGTTGAAGTTATTGGTCTTCAATATTACTGCCAAATGAATTAATATGCATGTGACTCTGTCTGTGCTTTACATTGCAAATGTCCAAATAATTATTCATTATTTGTCAGTGTTCAGATTCATGAATGGGGTAATGAGTCTATTATGAAGATTTATTAGTTGATACAGTAAGCATCATCAAGTTATATGACTTATTAGCCGCTTTGTAGAAAAGCTAGTGTATATTTGGAAGGCATTAATACAAATTCCTGACTGTTAAATAAATCATAATTAGGGATTAACAATAAGTAGCGGTCTGAAGAATGACATATTTTTAAGAGCAAAGTATGCCCCAGTTAGTGGGAAACACGCAGACCTCACAGCTAGGAGACCCGGGTTCAATTCCACCTCATGTTCTACCCGTGCATGCGTGGGTTTCCTCCCACATTCCAAAAACAAGTCTATTATAGAAAACAACATGTCTATGTCTATTAGTTTATTTAGCCATGTTTATGCTTGCAAAAAAACACTAAACTCATCACACAGTAACTTAACACTCCAAAGGTGCACCTAAAAATATACAAAGAAGTACCAATATGAGTTTTGAAGTTTCCCATTCTGCATTGTGTCTGAACAAAGCAGTTCATTGGAGGACATGCGGCATAGAAAGTGGTTAGTGCGCAGGCCACACAGCTCGGAGACCCGAGTTCAATTCCACCCTCGGCCATCTCTGTGTGGAGTTTTTCCCCAAGTACTCTGGTTTCCTCCCACATTCCAAAAACATGTCTATTATAGAAAATAACATGTCTCTGTCTATTAGTTTATTTAGCCATGTTTATGCTTGCAAAAAAACACTAAACTCATCACACAGTAACTTAACACTCCAAAGGTGCACCTAAAAATATACAAAGAAGTACCAATAAGAGTTTTGAAGTTTCCCATTCTGCATTGTGTCTGAGCAAAGCAGTTCATTGGAGGACATGCGGTATAGAAAGTGGTAAGTGCGCAGGCCACACAACTAGGAGACCCGAGTTCAATTCCACCCTCGGCCATCTCTGTGTGGAGTTTTTCCCCAAGTACTTCGGTTTCCTCCCACATTCCAAAAACATGTCTATTATAGAAAATAACATGTCTCTGTCTATTAGTTTATTTAGCCATGTTTATGCTTGCAAAAAACACTAAACTCATCACACAGTAACTTAACACTCCAAAGGCGTACCTAAAAATATACAAAGAAGTACCAATATGAGTTTTGAAGTTTCCCATTCTGCATTGTGTCTGAGCAAAGCAGTTCATTGGAGGACATGCGGCATAGAAAGTGGTTAGTGCGCAGGCCACACAGCTCGGAGACCTGAGTTCAATTCCACCCTCGGTCATGTCTGTGTGGAGTTTGCATGTTCTCCCCGTGTGGGTACTCCGGTTTCCTCCCACATTCCAAAAACATGCTAGGTTAATTAGCGACTCCAAATTGTCCATATGTATGAATGTGAGTGTGAATGGTTGTTTGTCTATATGTGCCCTGTGATTGGTTGGCGACCAGTCCAGGGTGTACCCTCGCCTTTCGCCCGAAGACAGCTGGGATAGGCTCCGGCACCCTCAGCGACCCTCGTGAGGATAATGAATGAATTATATCAAGCTTGTATCGGTACTTGACTTTTATATTTCTTAGCTACCCTTTGAGTGTTAGGTTGCTGGGTGATGATAAGCTCCGGCACCCCCCCTTCGACCCTCGTTAGGATAAGCAGTAGAAAACGAATGAATGAAAGGCTTACTTTTTAGCAACGGCCCTGCTTTGTTTGCTTTTTCTTTTAAACAAGCTTCCATTGTTGGTTATCAATCTCGATTTAGACAACTTAGGAAGACCCGACCCACACATTTTGTTTTTAAAAGCAAAATGTGTGTGGGATGATGCATAGATATCCTCTTCACACACACATCCTCAACCACGGTGATACATCCATTGTCTTCACACGCTTTGACGGGTGATTCGTTACTAACTTTATCCGGAGCTTCTGTGAGCGTCTCTACGTCACCTCATACCAAAGCAACATGCGAGTGGGTGGCTCACGCCAACCAAGGAATGTATGGCTACGGGACAACTGGCACACGTGGCCATCACAGGAAGAGGAAGCTGCTTTGCATGCACCAAATACATAAACATAAGGTTTATTTCAATATCATGAATGAATGAATATATAATACCAGGATGGAGCTAAGATGAGAAACATTATGGTTGGGCATGGAATATTTTTTTACTGTCATTGAGAGGAAATTTGACAAACATCAGAATAGATGACGATTTTTGGGAGTGGATTTTCAACTTAATTGTTTATTGTATTGCTGTGAGCGCTGGCTGCAGTGAGAATAGGAGTGGGCGATGATGCAAATGTTGACATTGATCCGACACAAAGTAAAAACAGGGGCAGTATTTCCATCATCTTGTCAATAACAAACTTGTTTTGGAGCAATTTAACATATTAATATGACACCATATGACAATGGAACAATAGCAACAAAACCATCAAATAACAGTAATCCCTTGTTTATTGTGGGTAACTGATGCCAGACCATAAGTGAATTTCTGCAATAATAATAATAATAATAATAATAATAATAATAATAATAATAATAATAATAATAATAATAAATGTATATGAAATAATGGGAATATTATCAAATATTTATTAAAATAATTAAAATAATGATAATAATTATCATTATTATTATTATTATTGCAGAAATTTATTAAGAATAATAATGATATAGTTATATGAAATAATGATAATGATAATGATAATGATCATGATAATGATATTGATAATAATAATAATTATTATTATTATTATCATTATCATGATCATTATCATTATCATTATCATTATCATTATCATTATCATTATCATTATTTCATATAAATATATCATTATTATTCTTAATGAATTTCTGCAATAATAATATTAATAATGATAATCATGATCATTATTACTATTATTATTATTATTGCAGAAATTCACTTATTATTGGCTGCAATTGAATGAGACAATTAATAATAATTATTATTATAATATTATTATTATTATTAGTAGTAGTAGTAGTATTTTTACTTTTTATTATCATTATCATCATTATTATTAATAAACTCATTCATAAAAATAAAATAAAATAAAATAAAATAAAATAAAATAAAATAAAATAAAATAAAATAAAATAAAATAAAAAAAATAAATAAAATAAAATAAAATAAAATAAAATAAAATAAAATAAAATAAAATAAAATAAAATAAAATAAAATAAAAATAAAAATGCTTGTATAAACAATTTTTCATCAGGAAAAAAAAGTTTGTTTTAACCTTTTTCTGTAAAAGGTAACTTTCAAGAAAATATCAGCTCCCAACTAAAAAAAGGGCGAAAAACAGTTTTTTGTGAAGTATAACTTTCGTTTTTGGGACAGCTCAGATGATAATGATTACTGTAGAACCATATCAAGTACATGTACCACAGCCAAAAAATAAATAAAAATAACATTGAAAAATATCAATCACGACAGTGTGTTGCAAATAGATATTGTATTGATATTGTATTTTTGTCCTTCTGATATCACCATGACGACTGTTTAAGACGCTGGTAGCTTTACCGTGAGGATGATTCATGCAGGTTCTGTCCTGACAACTTGATGATATCTCGGAAAAGGTTGCCTTCACACGGCATCTCATTAGATGAATATGTGCTTCACTTAGATGGATGAGTTGGATAAAAGTAGAATTAATGAACAGCAAATTCCAATTTACGTTAAGTTTACGCTTAGGAATGGAATAAATTATACTAATAATATGTTATACAGTGAAGGCTCTCAGCTCATAATGGACGACTCCAAATTGACCAAATCGCCCAAAGATGGCTGGGATAGGCTCCAGCATAGACTTGTGGCTCTAGTGACGATAAGCGGCACAGAAAATTGAACAATGGAAGGAAAAAACCACTTCCTGTTCCCTTGGGAACACATTTACATAGGAACAAAGTATTATTTACAGTAGTGTAAAGATATAGGGGTGTTATTTCATGTCTATAGGGCTCTAAAAATGTTAAAAAAAACTTATTTAGAAGGTTAGGATTTCAATGCTCTTTCATTCATTCATTCATTTTCTACCATTTATCCTCACAAGGGGTGCTGGAGCCTATCCCAGCTGTCAGCCGATCACAAGGCACATATAGACAAACAACCATTCACACTCACATTCATAATTATGGACAATTTGTCGCCAATTAACCTAGCATGTTTTTGGAATGTGGGAGGAAACCGGAGTACCTGGAGAAAAACTCAACACAGAGATAGCCGAAGGTGGAATTGAACCCGGGTCTCCTAGCTGTGTGCCCTGCGCACTAACCACTTTCTATGCCGCATGTCCTCCAATGAAGTGCTTTGCTCAGACACAATGCAGAATGGGAAACTTCAAAACTCATATTGGTACTTCTTTGTATATTTTTAGGTACACTTTTGGAGTGTTAAGTTACTGTGTGATGAGTTTAGTGTTTGGCCGAGAGTGGAATTGAACTCGGGTCTCCTAGCTGTGTCAAGTTAAACAATAGATTGGATTATATGTATTTAGAGTTATTGATTAATTACACATCTTTTACTCTTTTAGTTTCACTTTTGGTAGACATCAATTAGATTTCAAACTGGAATGTTCTTGAGAGCAGAAATGCCCGATCATATTATTGACTATTATTATAATGCCACCAAGGAAAAATTCATTAAAATTACCGGGAGGATGTTTTTCCATCATCTGGTTGCTCGGCCAACCGGAACAAAAAATAATATAATAAAAATAAGACTGAATGACGACACGAATCAGCTGGAGAGCTTCCTGGAACAGTGAAGTTATATTGTGAAAGGTTGACGTACTTCTTACTTTCCGACGCTTTAAATAGATTTGGATAAACATGATGTGTTACCGTGTTTGTTCCAAATAAAAATGAACATCTTGCACTTGGATGAAAACACCAGCTCGGGCTTTTTCACCTCCGTTTCTTGCCTACTTTTTTTTTTTTTTTTTTTTAGAAATTTATTGTTACCATGCCAGGTTTGAATGACATGGATATCATAAATAAGGAAGAAAAAAAAGCCTGCAGGAGCTGATAGTAATATTGAAAGGTGACAAATGGAAGATGTATGAGATTAATTTTACTTTATTTTTCACCGATAAAACAACAGAAAATGGATAGTTTACCAGAGAGGACCAAAATGTAGACAGTGTAAACATTAAATTTACCAAAAGCAAATATTGCAAAATTGGCAATAATTTCCCAAGAATAAAGAAAAAATATTACATTTTTATTATCCTTAATTATCCTTATTATCCTTAAAATAAGGAAAAATAACTTAATTTTGGTAGCATAAGGTTGAAATGCTAAAAAAAACTAAACTTTTTAAAGCTGTGCTATTATGAGAAACAAACAAAACAGCAAAGTTAAAAAAAACATTACGGGAATAAAGTCATAATCACTGCATGACAGTACCCCCCGATATGAAATACTGTTCATATTTATTCATTTATCATATTATACAGACTGAACTTGAAATTGAAACCGGGATAAACATTAAGGCAATAAAGTCAATCACTGCATGACAGTACCCCCCCGATTCGAAATACTAGAAATATTGTTCATATTTATTCATTTATCATATTATACGGACTGAACTTGAAATTGAAACCGGGAATTACAGCAAAAAAGTCATAATCACTGCATGACAGAACCCCCCCCCCGATTTGAAATACTAGAAATACTGTTAATGTTTATTCATTTATCGTATTATACAGACTGAACTTGAAATTGAAACCGGAGAAAACATTACAGGAATAAAGTCATAATCACTGCATGACAGTACCCCCCTGATTTGAAATACTAGAAATATTGTTAATATTTATTCATTTATCATATTATACAGACTGAACTTGAACTTGAAACCAGGAAAAACATTACAGGAATAAAGTCATAATCACTACATGACAGTACCCCCCCTATTTGAAATACTAGAAATACTGTTCATATTTATTCATTTATCATATTATACAGACTGAACTTGAAATTGAAACCGGGGAAAACATTACAGGAATAAAGTCATAATCACTGCATGACAGTACCCCCCTGATTTGAAATACTAGAAATATTGTTAATATTTATTCATTTATCGTATTATACAGACTGAACTTGAACTTGAAACCGGGAAAAACATTACAGGAATAAAGTCATCATCACTGCATGACAGTACCCCCCCTTATTTGAAATACTAGAAATATTGTTAATATTTATTCATTTATCGTATTATACAGACTGAACTTGAACTTGAAACCGGGAAAAACATTACAAGAATAAAGTCATCATCACTGCATGACAGTACCCCCCCTTATTTGAAATACTAGAAATACTGTTCATATTTATTAATTTATCATATTATACAGACTGAACTTGAAATTGAAACCGGGGAAAACATTACAGGAATAAAGTCATAATCACTGCATGACAGTACCCCCTGATTTGAAATACTAGAAATACTGTTCATATTTATTCATTCATCATATTATACAGACTGAACTTGAAACTGAAACCGGGAAAAACATTACAGGAATAAAGTCATAATCACTTCTTGACAGTACCCCCCAATTTGAAATACTAGAAATACTGTTAATAGTTATTCATTCATCGAATTATACAGACTGAACTTGAAATTGAAACCGGGAAAAACATTACAGGAATAAAGTCATAATCACTGTATGACAGTACCCCCCCGATTTGAAATACTAGAAATACTGTTAATAGTTATTCATTCATCGTATTATACAGACTGAACTTGAAATTGAAACCGGGAAAAACATTACAGGAATAAAGTCATAATCACTGCATGACAGTACCCCCTGATTTGAAATACTAGAAATATTGTTAATATTTATTCATTTATCGTATTATACAGACTGAACTTGAAACCGGGAAAAACATTACAGGAATAAAGTCATCATCACTGCATGACAGTACCCCCCCTTATTTGAAATACTAGAAATACTGTTCATATTTATTCATTTATCATATTATACAGACTGAACTTGAAATTGAAACCGAGAAAAACATTACAGGAATAAAGTCATAATCACTGCATGACAGTACCCCCCGATTTGAAATACTAGAAATACTGTTCATATTTATTCATTTATCATATTACATAGACAGAACTTGAAACTGAAAGCGGGAAAATGCATACAAGCGTATTAAAGAGCCAAATTGCGTATTGAGTACTACAAATGTGTACATGTTGGTAGGTCTGCATTGAAATGAAAGCCTCTAAAGCATCTATATACATCAATAAAGTGAAAAAGTAAACTAATGAAGATGATCTTTTCTTTATAATTACACTCTTCCCCGTCAGATACGGGGATCAACTGAGGAGGTGCAGAGCTCCTGCAATGACAAATATACTTTGAATGGTAACCAGGATATCCCCTTATTGCCATGACAACCACACGACTCCAAGCACCTGCGTCGGAACGCGTCATCAAGGCTCCGAAGCTGACAGAAATATATATTTTTTTAACCTGATGATTGGAGAGAGAGGTTGCCATTTCAGATTGACTCATGTTGTGGTCTCGGCGTCAACAACAGGATATGACCGGAAAAGAGTTGGATGACCTATGACCTCGTCTACGCCTCCTACCTGGCAGCATCCTTCTATCAATATATTCATTATCTCTCCTCTGGACAAGTCCCAACCATCTCAGGCTGGCCTCTCTGACTTTACCTCCAAGGCCTCTAACATGTAATGTCCTATTCCTGATCCTATCCATCCTGGTCACTCCCAATGAGAACCTCAGCATCCTCATCTCTGACATGTCCCAACCATCTCAGTCTGGCCTCTCTGACTTTATCTCCAAGGCCTCTAATGTGGAATGTCCCTTTGATGTACTTGTTTCTGATCCTATCCATCCTGGTCACTCTCAATGAGAGCCTCAGCATCCTCATCTCTGACATGTCCCAACCGTTCTCAGTCTGGCCTCTCTGACTTTATCTCCAAGGCCTCTAACATGTAATGTTCCTATGATCCTATCCATCCTGGTCACTCCCAATGAGAACCTCAGCATCCTCATCTCTGACATGTCCCAACCATCTCAGTCTGGCCTCTCTGACTTTATCTCCAAGGCCTCTAATGTGGAATGTCCCTTTGATGTACTTGTTCCTGATCCTATCCATCCTGGTCACTCTCAATGAGAGCCTCAGCATCCTCATCTCTGACATGTCCCAACCATCTCAGTCTGGCCTTTCTAACTTTATCAACAAGGCCTCTAACGTGGAATGTCCATCTGATGTACTTGTTCCTGATCCTATCCATCCTGGTCACTCCCAATGAGAACCTCGGCATCCTCATCTCTGAACATGTCCCAACCATCTCAGTCTGGTCTCTCTGACTTTATCTCCAAGGCCTCTAACATGTAATGTCCCGTTCCTGATCCTATCCATCCTGGTCACTCCCAATGAGAACCTCGGCATCCTCATCTCTGACATGTCCCAACCATCTCAGTCTGGCCTCTCTGACTTTATCTCCAAGGCCTCTAACATGTAATGTCCCGTTCCTGATCCTATCCATCCTGGTCACTCCCAATGAGAACCTCGGCATCCTCATCTCTGACATGTCCCAACCATCTCAGTCTGGCCTCTCTGACTTTATCTCCAAGGCCTCTAACATGTAATGTCCCGTTCCTGATCCTATCCATCCTGGTCACTCCCAATGAGAACCTCAGCATCCTCATCTCTGACATGTCCCAACCATCTCAGTCTGGCCTCTATGACTTTATCTCCAAGGCCTCTAACATGTAATGTAATGTAATATTATACAACTTTTTTTTGCAGCAGCAGCAGCAACCAAAGCCTCCCTGACACTGTTCAGAGAGGTGTACCTCAGGGCCCCCCCCCAAGTACTCAGTCAGGTGAGCAAGGAGGTCATATCATTATTTCTCAAGACCTTTTTTAAGACCTTTCAGACCTTTGGCCATGCAGTGGAGTACTTGGATTCACGAGGTGGAGCGTTGTCCTGCATGGAAATAACGGTCTCCTTGAAACATTTATACTTTTTCCTGTTCCACTGTGTGAAAAAAAAGTGTCAGTAGGGTTGGGAATTGAGTTTGATGCCATCGTCAACCTAAAAAGGTCCAAAAAGCTAACTTTTAAAAAGACACTTTTTACTTTTTTGACCTGAAAATGTTGTAAGAATGTTGTATTATCCTGTTACCGATGCCTTGTTAAAAGATAGGTACAGATTATGGAAGATCTAGAAAGCATTCCATGCTGGTTACCTCTATAGGAGTCCACAATTCAATACACTGTAGTTTCAGTACAGTTCTGGAATATCACAGCCCTGGAGGATCGGTTCCTGGGTTTAATTTGCAAGTTTTTCTTCTCTTTCCATTTTTCTTGCAACCCTTTTGTGCTCTTGCAACAAAACATTTAATGGTTCTGTGGTCACGTCCTAATATCTTGGTCATTTCTGCCATTTCAGAGTCTGTTCAATCTATTTTCTGGGCTCTATTTTGCCAGAGGAAAAGACGATACACAATAATTGTAATGAGAATGGTAATGGTTTAATTTCATTTGAACATGCATCAGATTACAATTGAATGCATCCCATAATCAGTTCACAGTTCCACATGTCCAAAAGGAGTAGGAAGAAGCAAAGCTTATTAAATCCTACCCCTCCATCTGGTACTTTTACAATCAGTAACTGTTACATTTGTTCACTTCCTGTTTTCCTAATATAGTTTAAGTTGGGTTTTTTGTTTTATTTTTAATTTCAATTTTTATTTTAATTTTTACTACTATTTTAATTTTTATTTATTTTTATTTGTACTCCGGTTTCCTCCCACATTCCAAAAACATGCTATGTTAATTGGTAATGGTAATGGTTTAATTTCATTTGAACATGCATCAGATTACAATTGAATGCATCCCATAATCAGTTCACAGTTCCACATGTCCAAAAGGAGTAGGAAGAAGCAAAGCTTATTAAATCCTGTTTTTTTATTTTTTATTTTAATTTTTTTATCCCAAATGTTTTCTTTAATTTTAATTTTAATTTTAATTTTAATTTTAATTTTAATTTTAATTTTAATTTTAATTTTAATTTTAATTTTAATTTTAATTTTAATTTTAATTTTAATTTTAATTTTAAAAATACTTAAATTATGTTAAGCTACAAATCAAAATTTAAAATAAAAAAAAAAACAAACCCAACTTAAATTATATTAGGAAAGCAGGAAGTGAACAAATGTAACAGTTACTGATTGTAAAAGTACCAGATGGAGGGGTAGGATTTAATAAGCTTTGCTTCTTCCTACTCCTTTTGGACATGTGGAACTGTGAACTGATTATGGGATGCATTCAATTGTAATCTGATGCATGTTCAAATGAAATTAAACCATTGCCATTACCATTACCAATTAACATAGCATGTTTTTGGAATGTGGGAGGAAACCAGAATACAAATAAAAATAAATAAAAATTAAAATAGTAGTAAAAATTAAAATAAAAATTGAAATTAAAAATAAAACAAAAAACAAACAAAAAACCCAACTTAAACTATATTAGGAAAACAGGAAGTGAACAAATGTAACAGTTACTGATTGTAAAAGTACCAGATGGAGGGGTAGGATTTAATAAGCTTTGCTTCTTCCTACTCCTTTTGGACATGTGGAACTGTGAACTGATTATGGGATGCATTCAATTGTAATCTGATGCATGTTCAAAGGAAATTAAACCATCACCATTTCGCCACATCATGCTGATTCACAGAGGTCAAGGACATCAGCAGCTGACAAACTTGATGACAGAATCTGTAATCATATCAGATATGAAGGGAATCCAGAATGTGACATTCAAGTGTCAGCCTGAGGGTGGGAAAAGGTGTCGGTTTTAACGAGTACCAACAGCGAATATGGTACCAGGCGGCGTGTGAAGGTCTTGTAGGAGTGTCCAGATGTTAGTGTGAGAAACTCCTCACAAAAAAAAAAAAAAACACCCATCACACTTTGCAGCAATTCCTAAAAATTGGCTCTTATGTTACATTCATGGACTTTGACAACTATCAAAAGTACACAGGACGATGTCATCAGTTGAAATGCTGAGATGATTAGATGATTGCATATTATGTTGAAAACTAGGTCAGTGGAGGCAATAGAGTTTTTTTTCCCGTAAATGCAACTCTTCTTTTCCTCACAATTGAGGCACCATAAGAAACACTGGACAAGTGGGCAATACTACACGTTTTGGTATCAGTAAATACACGACAATCGACAGATCAACCCCAAGATGAATACATTTGAATGCCTATTGGGTTTAAGCATAGCAGGTGATGTGTTTACTGACGGTCTTTAGTGTGTGCATAGGAGAAATATGATCTCAGGGAAGAAGTACATTTGAAACACTTCTATGCTAGGACTACGTTAAAAAGCCATAGCATTTCAGTATGTGGAATCAAACTATGGAATGGATTGAGTAAGGACCTCAAACAATGCACAATGATGAGCCAATTAAAATTAAAATTAAAATTAAAATTAAAATTAAAATTAAAATTAAAATTAAAATTAAAATTAAAATTAAAATTAAAATTAAAATTAAAATTAAAATTAAAATTAAAATTAAAATTAAAATTAAAATTAAAATTAAAATTAAACAGCTAAAATAATGCATGAGGCTAAAAATAACCAATTACCTAAAAATGTCATCCAATACTCCAATACTCCATCCAATACAGTTGATGTTTGGTAAATACAAGGATGAAGTATATATCACTATATTGACAGTTACTATGGTACCCATTATGTCATTGTATGGTATATATCACCTCGTACTTCAGTACGAGTAATTAAAATTAAAATTAAAATTAAAATTAAAATTAAAATTAAAATTAAAATTAAAATTAAAATTAAAATTAAAATTAAAATTAAAATTAAAATTAAAATTAAAATTAAAATTAAAATTAAAATTAAAATTAAAATTGTAAATAAAATAATTAAATGTAAATAATTCCACCAAAAAGAAGACAAACCTGCCAGGAGTATATTACTCTGTGTTTTAAATTAAATTTACATTTCATTGTGTGTTTTATGATTTTTAAGCGTATTGGATAATTGGTAATTAAAATTAAAATTAGGGTAAAAATTTAAATTGTTGAAAATAAAATGTAAGTTATTAAAATAAATAAAAATAAAAATAAAAATAAAAATAAAAATAAAAATAAAAATAAAAATAAAAATAAAAATAAAAATAAAAATAAAAATAAAAATAAAAATAAAAATAAAAATAAAAATAAAAATAAAAATAAAAATAAAAATAAAAATAAAAATTGTTGTAAATAATTCTACCAAAAAGAAGACAAACCTGCCAGGAGTATGTTACTCTGTGTTTTAAATTAAATTTACATTTCATGTTCATGTGTTTTATGATTTCCAAGCGTATTGGATAATTGGTAATTAAAATTAAAATTAGGGTAAAAATTGAAATTGTTGTAATTAAAATTAAAATTAAAATTAAAATTAAAATTAAAATTAAAATTAAAATTAAAATTAAAATTAAAATTAAAATTAAAATTAAAATTAAAATTAAAATTAAAATTAAAATTCCACCAAAAAGAAGACAGAGTATCTTACTCTGTGTTTTAAATTAAATTTACATTTCATTGTGTGTTTTATGATTTTTAAGCGTATTGGAGTAGGAGGTACATGTTTATGGTATATGAAAAGGTATGGTAACCACTGCTTTAGATCATTTAGATCATGAAGTCATCATGAAGTCAAGACTCTCCTGCAGTCGGGCGCTCACACAAGCCAAACATATCATGCATTAGGTGTTAAGTGGGCCAGGGCAGGGTGCGATTGGCCTTGTAATGTGTGAATACACCCTTAGTGGCTGAATATTTTCAATTATTATTCACTCCTGCAAAATGGACTCTGGTAATATCTTGACCTCTTGACGGCCACATGAATATGCATGAAGAAACGGACACTTATACACACACACGGGGCCATGTGATGTGTCAGAAATGAGGTGAATACTGTCTTCGTTTTGTATCTTGGAGAAAGAACATTGCAACAGGGCAAGAGAAGGAGGAGGAGGAGGAGGAGGAGGAGGAGGTGCAGTGTCAAGTGGAAAGCAATGGAGAAAGTAATTATCATAAGCAATGGTTGGGTTTGGGCTGTGATATTAGCCATGCACATGGTATGCTATACTGTAGTTTCATATATTTCAGACTATTATGCTTATTTTTAATTAGAATGTTGTATTGTATCGTGTTAAATGATGATAAAATTTCAGATAAAGATGCGCAGTTGGAAGTGAGCCCTGAAAAAAAATTGAGATGGCTCAAAACGCTTGGTTTCAGTGAGTTTTTTCTAACACTGTCTCTCTGTGATGTCACAGAGTGCCAGGCTTCCTTATATGGGCGTGCTCACAGCCGTCATGATAATGATGTTAGCAATGTATCCCAGGGAGTGTTTATTCGGGTGTAAGTTACATTTGTTTACAATTCCTAATGAGGCAAACATGAGGAAACTATTGGCAACGCTGCTCCCTGTATGCACACTCTATAATGCTACACAGACAAGCGCTTTTGCTCCAAGACTTACACAAAATAATCACTGATAAATTGTTACTTACCGCTTGCTTTCTGACTCTTTACACACGACCAAGTAATGTTGGAAAGGCGTCGGGCTTCAGCAATGGTCGAGGGTGGAATTGAACCCTGGTCTCCTAGCTGTGTGGCCTGCGCACTAACCACTTTCTATGCCGCATGTCCTCCAATGAACTTCTTTGCTCAGACACAATGCAGAATGGGAAACTTCAAGACTCATATTGGTACTTCTTTGTATATTTTTAGGTACACCTTTGGAGTGTTAAGTTACTGTGTGATGAGTTTAGTGTTTTTTTGCAAGCATAAACATGGCTGATGTACGTGTTTTTGGAATGTGGGAGGAAACCGGAGTATCCGGAGCACAACAAGTAGCAACTGATGCTATGTACAGTGGAACCTTGGTTAGTGTCATTAATTCATTTCACAGGGTCCGACTCCCATAACAAAATAATGTAAATCCAATTAATCCGAATTACAAATAACCATTTAGTGAGTCTTTCTAATGCCTGCCAAGACCATATTGGCTGTCTCCAAGGGAGCGTCTAATGTAGTAGCCCACGTTTTTGAATCATGTACGTCCAATCTTCTCACTTACGCACTTTGTCTGTGGTTTGTGGTTAAAAATAACATGTCATAAAAAAAAAAATATCAACCTTGGAAGCATGCTTCTTTTCCACCCCCCCCCCATCAAGCTCACATGCGTCATTATCAGAGCTGGCATATGAGCAGACCAGAGAAATTGATCCTTCCATAATAAAAGGAAAGGAAAAAAAAACTAATAAAAAAATAAATAAATAAAATAATTAATTAAAAAAATAATTAAAAATTAATTAATTAAAAATTTATCAAAAATAAACAAAAAAAATAATTGAAGACTTAAAAGCATTGTATTGTAGTGCTGTTGTTTACCTTCTAACCAAATGTATTGAGAAAAGTTTGTGATTCGAGTCACTGCAGAAAATACTGTACAGCACACAAAGTAAACAACTGTACATTATGTCTTATTTATGTCTTATTTTCTCTTTATTATGTCTACTACATTGGGTAATACGAGTGTAAAAATTGACTATAGGGGTGCTATTTCATGTCTTGGGGGCTCTAATGTTAAAAAACTTATTTAAAAAGGTTGTACTATGCTGTACAAATAAAAAATATCTGATTTATAAATAAAGAATCCTACTTTGCGGAAATGAAATGATCACTAATTAACCCCAATAAACAAGGGATTACTGTATGGAGAAGAAATGTGTCCTGTTAATTAAATGCTTCATCTCACTCTTGATGGTTTTGTTTATGTTTGTTAAAATGTTCCCAACCGCTTTTACCACACGGACCACGTCATTAACCTAGAGTACATTAGATGGAACTTTATTGATCCCTTGGCCGTGTGCAGTCAGTGTTTTCTTCAACCGGTACAGTGGTCG
Organism: Doryrhamphus excisus; assembly: GCF_037039965.1. Lineage (NCBI taxonomy): Eukaryota > Metazoa > Chordata > Actinopteri > Syngnathiformes > Syngnathidae > Doryrhamphus > Doryrhamphus excisus. The sequence goes on from NC_136363.1 coordinate 3,342,645, forward strand.
CTAACGAGTTGTTTTGCTAATGGTTTTATTTCATTTGAACATGCATCAGATTACAATTGAATGCATCACATAATCAGTTCACAGTTCCACATGTCCAAAAGGAGTAGGAAGAAGCAAAGCTTATTAAATCCTACCCCTCCATCTGGTACTTTTACAATCAGTAACTGTTACATTTGTTCACTTCCTGCTTTCCTAATATAATTAAAGTTTGGTTTATTTTTGATTTTAAAATTTTTAAAGTAAAATTTAAATTTTTATCCTATTTTAATTTTAATTTTAATTTTAATTTTAATTTTAATTTTAATTTTAATTTTAATTTTAATTTTAATTTTAATTTTAATTTTAATTTTAATTTTAATTTTAATTTTAAAAATACTTAAATTATATTCAGATACAAATTCAAATTAAAAAATTACATTCAAAACAAACTTAAATTATATTATGAAAGCAGGAAGTGGACAAATGTAACAATTTTAATTTTAATTTTAATTTTAATTTTAATTTTAATTTTAATTTTAATTTTAATTTTAATTTTAATTTTAATTTTAATTTTAATTTTAATTTTAATTTTAATTTTAATTTTAATTTTAATTTTTTAAATACTTAAATTATATTAAGATACAAATTCAAATTAAAAAATTACATTAAAAACAAACTTAAATTATATTATGAAAGCAGGAAGTGGACAAATGTAACAATTTTAATTTTAATTTTAATTTTAATTTTAATTTTAATTTTAATTTTAATTTTAATTTTAATTTTAATTTTAATTTTAATTTTAATTTTAATTTTAATTTTAATTTTAATTTTAATTTTAATTTTAATGCTTTCCTAATATAATTTTTAGTTTTTTATTTAAAAAAAACAATTTTTTAAATATTTTAACATTTTTTTTTTTGTCACGTACCGAAGCACAATCTTGTCCTTTCGGTCGATGAAGGTAGATGGTTCCGGTTCGGTTCTCTCTTCACCAGATTAGACCACCTGAGTACTCGAGTACTGGAACCCTTCCACTTGGGGGTGGGGCTCATCCCCAAACTGGAGATAGCACTACACCCCTTTTCTGGGCAAGAACCATGGACTAGATGCTAGACTGATTGGAATGATCCCACGGAGGTGACAAGATGTATTAACTTCATGGTTTGCAGAACCATAAGTAACCAAAACTGCTCCTGATCTGATCGGATCGGATCTAAGCCTTGATACTTGTTGCTTTGTTGAACAAAGTTTTCCGTGTATACTCTGTAGTTCTGACTTTTAAACATATTGTTTTCATCCTGGGAAACATGCTGTTGTTGACGCAATTCCGTTATCGCCTCCTGAGCACCGCGGGCTTCAGCTTAAACGACTGACCTAATTCCCCCACGGCCTTCTGTCTGCTCGCAGCCTTCATTTATTATCTGGCCCTTCCACCTGGCTAATGGCCCGCTGTGATCACGCTCTTTAGGCTGCTGGTTTACCGGTCTAGAACGGAAACTGCTCATGGCAACTGTTAATTGACGGATCCAAATTGCCAGGATGCGTGAACGCTTATCTTTTTTTTGAGGTGTCAGGCATGTAGTTGACTTGCACTGCGGTGGTGAAGATAGGATAGGAAGTGTCATGGATGGATAGGTATGCTATGTCAGGTCACCTTATTAAATTTTGGTAATGGTAATGGTTTTATTTCATTTGAACATGCATCAGATTACAATTGAATGCATCCCATAATCAGTTCACAGTTCCACATGTCCGAAAGGAGTAGGAAGAAGCAAAGCTTATTAAATCCTACCCCTCCATCTGGTACTTTTACAATCAGTAACTGTTACATTTGTTCACTTCCTGCTTTCATAATATAATTAAAGTTTTTTTTAAAATTTTTATTCTAATTTTAATATAAGTTTGTATTTAATTTTAATTTTAATTTTAATTTTAATTTTAATTTTAATTTTAATTTTAATTTTAATTTTAATTTTAATTTTAATTTTAATTTTAATTTTAATTTTAATTTTAATTTTAATTTTAATTTTAATTTTAATTTTAATTTTAATTAACAAATTACAATTTTTAAAATTACATTTAAATCTTGTTGGAGTGTTTTACTCCTCCTCGTAGTCCTCCATGAACCGAAGATTTATTTACAGGTGAACAAAGTCAGAAAACATGGGGGGGGGGGGGTTCTGACTTAGCCACTCAGAATTGTTGTGGCTGGCTACACGTACTGAAACGTACAACATGAGTTGACAACACCTTCTACTGGTATCAGACGTAAATACAATATAAACACACATACAACAGAGCACCGATAGATTGTTCAAATTCACCACAAGGAGGTAGAACAATATGACCCTTCATGTGCAGTTTAAAAAAATATGCAAAATTGCACTTAAAAAAACAGTGAAGCGGCAAATCTGTGAAAGACAAACCATAGATCATATGAGGGAGACACTATCTAGACCAGGGGTGGGCAAACTACGGCCCGGGGGCCACATCCGGCCCGCCAAGTGTTTGAATACGGCCCGCCCAATCTTTCCAAAGTATTTCATTTAAAGTCAACATACAACCTGGCATCATGGCCTGAGCCAACCTTTTGATGGGTTTATCAATTTAGTTTTTTGACATGGTCTGTTGTTTACAAAGTGATTCTGAAAAAAGGGACACAAGCACATAATAATAATAATAATTATTATTATTATTAGATTATTATAATTATTATTAGAACTATTATTCATTCATTCATTTTCTACCGCTTTTTCCTCACGAGGGTCGCGGGGGGTGCTGGAGCCTATCCCAGCTGTCTTCGGGCGAGAGGCGGGGTACACCCTGGACTGGTCGCCAGCCAATCACAGGGCACATATAGACTAGAACTATTATGATTATTATAATTATTATATTAATGCTAATTATTATATTAATTATATATAATATTATTGTTATATTTGCATATTTTACATAATAATAATATAATAATTAGTATTTTAATTTTATTGTAATTATTATAATATTTTATTATTTTTAAAATATTTAAATATAAATATAAAATAATAAATAATAATAGCAGATTGCATGACAATTTTACAGATACAATAATACCAGGTGGACTGTTACGTGTAAAATATATAGTCTGCCCCCCCCCCCCCCGTAAATTTTGTCATATCAATGCGGCCCGCGAGTCAAAAAGTTTGCCCACCCCTGATCTAGACAGTATGATTATTATTATGATTATGAATGGTCAAAGGAAATAAAAACCATGAAACAAAAAAAAAACCCCACATCATTCAGGTTAATATGTGGAAGTGTGAGTCATTCTTCATCACGAGTGGTCAAAAGAGGACTTAGTCAGACTTCCACCGTTGTCCGCATGTGGGTGTCCGACAATCGCTCAACGATCTGTGACATTTACAAAAGGCAAACCTTTTATCACGTAAATCTCACACATCAGCGTTTACATCGCCATTTTGACCCGACTTCCTGTTTTCATTGAAGGGTAGCGGTAATGTTGACAACTGTAGCGCCGCAAATGGAATTTGTGTTGTTGGATGACAGCTAAGAATGCTAATAAGCGACTTCATTTTACGGTTCGGTAGGTAAGTAGGTAGATACTTTATTCGTCATTCAGTAATTTGACAGCGGAACCCCAGTTAGCATACGCAGCGGTTAGCCTGTTTTTCAGTTAGCATTGAAAAGTTAGCCTCTGTTTACATACGTATATTGTCCGGTAAGTATTTTCATCACAAATTAGCTTGCTAATGCAAAGTTTTTCTTCTACGATATCATTAGCGGTTGACTCGCTAGTAGTTTGCTAACAAAGTTAGCTAACATAGTTACACCACAAATCTCTGCTTATTTTTTTTTACAAGAGCTTCAAAATAGCACGTGGTCAAGTGGTTAGTGCGCAGACCTCACAGCTCGGAAACCAGGGCTCAATTCCACCCTCGGCCATTTCTGTGTGGAGTTTGCATGTTCTCCCTGTGCATGCGTGGGTTTTCTACGGGTACTCCGGTTTCCCCCCACATTCCAACAACATGTCTATTAGTTTATTTAGCCATGTTTGCATGGATTGCAAAAAACACTAAACTCATCACACAGTAACTTAACACTCCAAAGGTGTACCTAAAAATATACAAAGAAGTACCAATATGAGTTTTCCATTCTGTATTGTGTCTGAGCAAAGCAGTTCATTGGAGGACATGCGGCATAGAAAGTGGTTAGTGCGCAGGCCACACAGCTAGGAGACCCGAGTTCAATTCCACCCTCGGCCATCTCTGTGTGGAGTTTGCATGTTCTCCCCGGGTTTTCTCCAGGTACTCCGGTTTCCTCCCACATTCCAAAAACAAGCTAGGTTAATTAGCGACTCCATAATTGTCCATAGGTATGAATGTGAGTGTGAATGGTTGTTTGTCTATATGTGCCCTGTGATTGGCTGGCGACAGCCGGGATAGGCTCCAGCACCTCCCCGCGACCCTCGTGAGAATAAGCGGTAGAAAATAAATGAATGAATGCTTCAAAATAAGCCAAAACGTAGCCAAAAAAAGTTGCAAGTGGCAGAATTCTGATAAATAAGATGAGAAACACTATTGAATTCAAGAAATATGACTAATGGCAAAATACAAAAGGTCCCAGTGGGTCACGTATGTCATCAAAATCACAACATCAATAAAGATAAGTAGTGTTAACTCATTCAATTTCAAAGACGTGTTTATAAGTTTCTATGAACCGAATATTATTTATACGTGATGACGCAACTGCAGGCTAAAATAAGTCCACCATTTCTAAGCTATGAAAATGACCACTCCAGCTCAGAGTGGATCTTTTCCGTGTAAAAATACACTCGACAGCAAGGAGGACGTTTTTTTTCAACAACGGTAATCAAAGGTTCCCCTGTATTAGTTATTAGTGTGTCTTTGTTTTCATATACAGACCATTTATAGAACTCTATGTAAGTGAAGCTAAGAAAAAGCCTTTTATCTTAATTTTACTCAGAAGTGTGAAATATTGAATGATAACAATTAGGTGTTCCTGGAGTCTATTAATGGTTTCCCGTTGCAGGTCTGCCAGTTTGCCTTTGCCTTGCCAGTCCATGGTGTACCCAAAGACAGCTGGGATAGGCTCCAGCATACTCCTATGACCCGTAGTGAGTATTATGTAACAAAAATGTATTACATTAAAGTACAACAAAATGTAGAAAAATCTAAACACAAAATGCAAAGTGGGAAAAAAAAACACTAATCAACTAAACCGAAAGCGCTGCTAGCAGGAAATGAAAACATAAACTACACAAAAAGTATGGAAACATGAAGTTACTCACAAGTTACTCAAGGCGCAGGAAACAGGCGTGGGTCAGGAAACAATCTGGCAACAGGTCTGTCACTAGTAGTCCAGGTGTAGTTGTAGCAGGTGTGTAATGAGCTCCTCCCAAGTAGGATGGCAAAGTACTGCAACAAACGACAAACAGACGGCTAATAAATTAAGCGGCATAGAAAATGAATGAAAAAGTTAGAACATGAATGAAATGTGAAATGTGAATGAAATTATGTTATTGCAAGGAGGAACTACCAGGAAAATACATTGTGGAGGAAATACCAGGAAAAAAGGCTTAAAGGTGTCATAAACTGGTAGCCGGAGTGCAAGGTCCCGGAATCAGACTGTGAGTCTTACAAGTGGGGCCCTCCTTCGAGCCTCATTTCCTGGATGATGAAGGCGTTATTGACACGATATTGACTGGTCTGGCCCTGAATCGATCAAGTGCGTCTGGGATATCAACATGGGATCCACAACTACGTCACTCAAACTCAGACTGTCCAAGAGACGACGATAAAGATTTTTAGACTGGACTGGTGGCCAGCCAATCACAGGGGAAAAATAGACAAACAACCATTCACACTCACATTCATACCTATGGACAATTTGGAGTCGACAATTAACCTAGCATGTTTTTGGAATGTGGAAGGAAACCGGAGTACCCGGAGAAAACCGGGAGAACATGCAAACGTCACACAGAGATGGCCGAGGGTGGAATTGAACTCGGGTCTCCAAGCTGTGAGGCCTGCGGACTAACCACTTTCTATGCCGCATGTCCTCCAATGAACTGCTTTGCTCAGACACAATGCAGAATGGGAAACGTCAAAACTCATATTGGTACTTCTTTATATATTTTAGGTACACCTTTGGAGTGTTAAGTTACTGTGTGATGAGTTTAGTGTTTTTTTGCAAGCATAAACATGGCTAAATAAACTAATAGACATAGACATGTTGTTTTCTCTAATAGACATGGTTTGGAATGTGGGAGGAAACCGGAGTACCCGGAAAAAAAACAACGCATGCTCGGGGAGAACATGCACAGGAATGGCCAAGGGTGGAATTGAACTCGAGTCTCCAAGCTGTGTGGCCTGTGCACTAACCACTTTCTATGCCGCATGTCCTCCAATGAACTGCTTTGCTCAGACACAATGCAGAATGGGAAACTCATATTGGTACTTCTTTGTATATTTTTAGGTACACCTTTGGAGTGTTAAGTTACTGTGTGATGAGTTTAGTGTTTTTTTTGCAAGCATAAACATGGCTAAATAAACTAATAGACATTGACATGTTTTTGGAATGTGGGAGGAAACCGGAGTACCCGGAAGAAAAACCCACGCATGCACAAGGAGAACATGCAAACTCCACACAGAAATGGCTGAGGGTGGAATTGAACTCGGGTCTCCAAGCTGTGTGGCCTGCGTACTAACCACTTTCTATGCCGCATGTCTTCCAATGAACTGCTTTGCTCAGAATACACAATACAGAATGGGAAACTCATATTGGTTCTTCTTTGTATATTTTTAGGTACACCTTTGGAGTGTTAAGTTACTGTGTGATGAATTTAGTGTTTTTTTTGCAAGCATAAACATGGCTAAATAAACTAATAGACTTGTTGTTTTCTATAATAGACATCTTTAGTGTTAGACAATCTTGAGTGTTTCATAAGTTAAATTCCCGTTACATAACGACATACACAATTTGCACACTTGAATTCTCTCAGTGTTCGACATCCTGATGACCTGACCTTCTTTATGTCTCATATCAACAGCACAAAGTTGCTGTCAGAAAGAAGACGTCAATAAAGAGGCAAGATCATGTGAAGGAAGTTATAATATGTAAGAAAGAAATGGAAGAAATAATAAGCAGAAACTGAAGAGCTGAACTGCCTGTGAGCGATCAGGCAAACAAGGAGGTCACCGAGAGCGAGCGGAAGTAGTGGGCGAGGATGATATTGTCTTGTGTGTGTGAGGAGGGTGAAACGTGAAGCATGTTCATGAAAATTTGCCAAAACAAGGCTCGTCACAGATCACTGAGTAATACAACCGATGAGGGATGAGTCTGCACGTTTGACTTAATACAACCCATTGCTCTTTTTGTATTCAGACTATTTTACATTAACCTAATCAAGTAATTGCAATTGTCAATCATGGATCTAGTTCATGTTTATGGGATCAGCCACACCCTGGACTGGTGGCCAGCCAATTACAGGGCACATATAGACAAACAACCATTCACACTCACATTCATACCTATGGACAATTTGGAGTCGGTAATTAACCTAGCATGTTTTTGAAATGTGGGAGGAAACCGGAATACCCGGAAAAAACCCACGCATGCACGGTGGAGAACATTCAAACTCCACACAGAGATTGCAAAGGGTGGAATTGAACTTGGATTTCCAAGCTGTGTGGCCTGCGCACTAACCACTTTCTATGCCGCATGTCCTCCAATGAACTGTTTTGCTCAGACACAATGCAGAATGGGAAACTTCAAAAACTCATATTGGTACTTCTTTGTATATTTTTAGGTACATCTTTGGAGTGTTAAGTTACTGTGTGATGAGTTTAGTGTTTTTTTGCAAGCATAAACATGGCTAAATAAACTCATGGGAGGAAACCGGAGTACCCGGAAAAAACCCACGCATGCACGGGGGAGAACATGCAAACTCCACACAGAGATGGCCGAGGGTGGAATTGAACTTGTGTCTCCAAGCTATGTGGCCTGCGCACTAACCACTTTCTATGCCGCATGTCCTCCAATGAACTGTTTTGCTCAGACACAATGCAGAATGGGAAACTTCAAAAACTCCTATTGGTACTTCTTTGTATATTTTTAGGTACATCTTTGGAGTGTTAAGTTACTGTGTGATGAGTTTAGTGTTTTTTTGCAAGCATAAACATGGCTAAATAAACTAATAGACATAGACATGTTGTTTTCTATAATAGACATGTTTTTGGAATGTGGGAGGAAACCGGAGTACCCGGAGAAAACCCAGAAAGAGTGCAATAATTATTTAAACAAAAGTAAATATTGGGCACCCCAAGACAAAAAAATGCAGAAATTTTCATAAATGGTCAAATGATGGAGTCATGAAAACTGACCTTAACTGAGGCAAATGAAGCCTGCGGTTCTTCGGATTTTGTTGTGGGGTCTTTTGTAACTTCATTGTTGGGCTTTTGGTGTCATTTTGGCTGGATCGTCACTCCTGGGAAGGTTCCACCGTGGCTCTCGCTGTAGTTGGTTGGAGTCCCAAAGCTGATAGATCTCAATTTATCTTGGTTAAGTTACATTTTAAAAATGGTGGCAATCACTTTTTCACATCGGACAATTTATGGATAGTAACAAACTCCAGGCTTAAGGCCTAAATAAGACATTTTAATGTATAAAATGTACTCACCACTGATGAACCATGAACAGATGGATTCATCCTGCTGTGGCAGCGTTTGAAAAAAGTTAGACGTTAGAAAAGAATGAACCGATTTCATGACGCATCGATTCAGTTCTCGAGCATCGTCACGGAATGAGTCAGCGATCACGTGAAAAAAAAAAAAAAAATTCTCAGTTTTGAATGGCCGTCACATTGTAGTCACGGCTTTAGTCACGTCACTACAGGACCAAGATATCTCGATATGCTCCAAATCGGATGCTTCACTTTGCTTTAAGCAGGTTTGGATGACTTCATATTTCAACAAGATGGATCACCGCCCTATTGGCAGTTGACGGTTGGAGCTTTTTTTTTTTTTTTTTTTTTTTTTTTTTTTAATGGAAAAGTGTCCCAGTGATGGATCGGTCGGATCCCCAAACCTCACCTTGTGTGAGTTTTTTTTTTTTTTTTTGAGAGATTGTGTTTATGTTCCGCCAATACCCGCTAAGCCTTAGGACATGAAATATTGAATAACTATGAACCAAATATGGTGGCCACATTGGACACAAGACAGGAAATAGAAACTGATTATGAGTAGAATACCTGTGACTTTCATTCATAAAATATTGCATAATTAATTTTGTTAATTTCTTTTTTAACTGTGTTCAATTCAAGGACCGCCAAACAAAGTGCGACATCTCAAGACTTAAACATATACAAATTGTGCTCTGGTACAATTTTACTCATATTATGACTTATTTTTAAACATTTCCCAAACATTTTAACCAACTTAAGTTGAATAAGATGTGTCTTCTGTGGAAAAAAACAATAGATTTACTATATGACTGTGGGGATGCTGCCTTATAACAAAGAGGCGTGGCTTATCTCTTCAATAGCATCAACCAGGAAGTGAACAGGAAGTTATGCATTGAAGAGAAATTTGTAAAGCATGTACACATGCATGCACACACGCAGTTCAGTTGCAAATATAAAAAATGTACTACCTGGGCTACAAGAACCGTTTTAGGTGTTATTGATGAACTGCATGTTATTTTGCTTCTGAGTAGTTTAGCATTTTTTTTTTTGCAGGAAAGATGTGAAAGTCGACAGGATTCTGAAATGATTACACTTCTGTTTTTCTTTCTCCTTCTCTATCATAACAGGCTGCATGACTGTGGGGATGCTTTCTTATAAACAGAGAGGCGTGGCTTA